>NC_056725.1:324913015-325221673 GCF_019279795.1 Protopterus annectens
TGGAAGGTAAGTAAAAAGTAGAAAGTTTATTTTTTGATGTCAAGTCATTTGTCAGTGTAGGGAGAATTGTTGTTGTTTGATTAGTATGAAGCTCATCAATTTTTGTGCGGCAGGAGCAATGTTACACAATGTATTGCTTTTGATGAATTTGGTATGAAAATGAGCATTGCTAAAGCTTTTGCATGTGTGTGTGTGTGTGTGTGTGTGTGTGTGTGTGTGTGTGTGTGTGTGTGTGAAAATATTGGTGGGCACATACACACATATCTTTAGAAAGATATGAATCATTTTCATTCAAAAATAAGGCATACAATGCATTACAGAGCATCTATTCTCTCTGTGTTTCACTCCCTACTGCTAGTAGGATAAGTAGGTTTTGACAAAGTTCTCAGGTGATATGCTGTGGTCATAACCACACACAAGGCTGGCCTGGCTCAGGTTGTATATCATCTGGTTGTCACATTGTAACTGCCACTGCTTCCCCAGCAGACAATCTATTTGTAAATAGTTGCTAGGTCTGTTGGCTGCATGTAGGTGAACTAGCAAAAAGAGCCTTGTGTGTAAAATAAATGTATATTTGAAATTCCATCAACAAAGACATCTTTTTGAACTGCAGCAAAGTATTTGGTGCACCCTTCAGTAATGTTTTGTGGATAAAAAGATATATTTATTATATGTACGATAAAGAATGTTTCTAACCTGAGTTTCAAATCCATTATACTGAGACTGCTGTGTATCTTATCTCCTTCTGGTGTTTCTTGTGACTGCCTCAGATATCAAGAGATCAGAGATTGATCTGTTTCATATTACATGGGATTTTAGAAAAGAAAAGTTCCTTGCAAAAACCGTTAGGAAAAAGCAGCAGCATGAACTGATATAAACTTAGCACAGAATATATTGAAATGTATTAGGAATCTTTTGTCTGCCCCATTATCTCAAAAAAAAAAAAAAAAAAAAACAAGATTTGTGTTAACAGTTATATCAATTGCAGTTGTTTTGACAATTTTACAGAGTTAAAAGTAGTGCAACTTTCCCATTATTGCAGCCTAGAAAGACAAAACACTAGCTAATGCATGGAATCTTTGTCGTCATTTGGATTACAGTGAAGAAACTTTTAGGTAACCAAGGAACTTGAGGAGAACTCCATACAGTAATCTGTCATAAATTTGCATAATTGAGTCATGCAGTTATTGCCTGGTGATAAGGCCATATATATCCTTCCTCTCTCTTTTCCTCCGGTCTATATTTTTCATAATCCTTCCCATAACAACACTGTGAATCACACAATGGTGTTTGATTATACAGCTGTTTTTTAAATAGGCTACTCCTCCAAATATCCAGGGGAGGTGGGGGATTGGCATAATGGTTAAGGTCATTACCTCGCAAGTACAAAATACAGGGTTTAATTCTGACCTTTGGAAATTGGCTATCCTTGTAATAGTCTGCAGAATGATAGACTAATACTTGCCTGTGACCCTATGAACCTATACAGTATACTCTGGAATTATAACAATTAATGCCACATATTTCATGGGCTGTATTTCAAAAGAAACTTGCACACAGACACAGTGTGCTGCAGAAAGAGATCAGTGAACTAATGACAAACATGACTCCAAGAAGTACTGAAAGTAAAAACAAGTAATAATGCATTGTGTGCAATAATTGTGGACTCTGCATATGCACATTAGTTTATTAAATATAATGGGTGCACTTAACAACAAGAACTCATAACTGTGATTATACTTAGCATCAAACTCAAATGTCAAGTGAAGATAGGGTGAAAAAAAACAAAAACTACAAATACAAATCACACAAAGATGACGCCACTGAAGAAAACACTCTAATTCATTAAGAGCTTTCTTCCAACACAAGACTTGATCAGAATAAAATTCACCTTTTTCTTTTCAAAAATGTAATCGGCCAATAGAAAACAGCATTTTTACACCAAATTAACTCAATTAATACATATTTAAAAGGACAATACATTCTTTATTCCTTATAGCCAAGTGCACCTTCAGGCATTTCTGCAGTTACCTTCTACCGACACCTCTAGGTGTCAGATATTGCTTGTTCATATTTTTTTTTGTTTTTTTGAAAAATGATAGACTTTATTACATTGACAATGTAAGCAGTTTTCTTACAGGTACTACAACTTCCTTAGACATGGTATACTACACTGCTAAAGGATTTAAATTCACAGTCTGCTTCATTTGAGTATCACAGTAGCAAACATAACAATTTTAGAAATGTTAAATGCACAAAAAATCTCAAATTTTAGCTTTGTATTAAAATTAATTTTTTAATCCTTCAATTTTTTCAAATATTGAATCCATATTGCCTCACATTTTGTCTACATTTGCTTACTCCAAAACATGACATAAAACATTTTAAATGCTTGTTCATATTTTTAATAACTCCAAAACTGTGCTACATGCAAGGTATCAGAATATTTAATCTTAAAGCATACATGATGGCGAACACAGATGTATTGATCTTTGATCTCAGTCTAATGCAACTAAATAGATATCGATTAGTATTTGTATACTTTTATTTGTATTATAATAATTTTCATATTTCTCTAAATATCTCAACATTCAAATAACACAGACAGAACTGAATACCCTCATATGAAAGCTCACAGCTGTTTGAAGAATATCCTGCTGGCAGTATGTGTCTTGCTTGAATGGCTACTCTGGCATCATAAGCTGTTTATACAACATTACAAAAGTAATATTTATTGCCTTTATGTTGGCTTATGAAATACAGTTTAGAACATCAAACTGAATGAATGCCACTAATGTAAATATTAACTTATCCTGAACAGTTTACCATTTACAATTTTCTAGTAACACTTATGGTTCCAGAGATATGAATATTTATTTGACTATAAGGTGATAACTTATTTTTTTAAAAGCTCAAGCCACGCCCATGGAGTGTTAAAAGCACATACTAAA
Source organism: Protopterus annectens (assembly GCF_019279795.1). Lineage (NCBI taxonomy): Eukaryota > Metazoa > Chordata > Ceratodontiformes > Protopteridae > Protopterus > Protopterus annectens. The sequence goes on from NC_056725.1 coordinate 324,915,967, forward strand.
AAGTTCTGTACTGGAGGGAATGTTAACTAACACAAACTTTATCCTTAAAAGCATTTAATGTTAATAGTTTCATTCAGCCCAGGAAAGTTGTCAGCCTGTAATTTTAATTGCCATAAAATGTATTTCTTTTCAAGAATGTTTTTATAATAGCCACCTCTAACATCCAAGGGTACAAGTTCTAACACAGAAAAATATATATAAAAAAAAAGATTGCAAACCACAGTATGGTTAAATAGGGTATCATTTGTATATTTTGTTCTAAGGGAATATATATGTTCCTTAATCCTCTTGGATCATTTACATGCAGTCATACCCACATAAAATACTTCACAATGTGAGAAGATAGCAATATATACAAGTTCCATATAAATGCAATTAAAATGTTCACTAATTCTAATAGATCTGTCCAAATGTGTCAAAAATATTGACACCTTCCAATGCAAAATGACATGTACTACAAAAGCCACATTTAAACATACCCTCATTTTTAATGCTGTAGGCTCTGTTCCTAGTTTCATTTATAAAACATCCAGACCTATTAAACAGAATTTGAAAAGTAAGAACATCAAAATTTCCACGTCACACAGTAATAAAAATTAGGATATGTTTAAAAGTGGCTTTTGTAGCTCATGCAATTTTGTATTGGAAGGTCCCAATATTTTTTTGATGAAAATGTTAAAAAGTAGAGAACAAAGAATAGATCCTTGAGGGACACCAGTGATGTTAAGCAGTTATGTGAAAAAGAGCCTTGAAATGTTACTGGTTGATGCCCGTTCGACAGCTAGTGAACTCCAAGAGAGTGGGAGGAGATAGACCAAGGATGGATAGCTGATATAGGGGTTTGAATAAGAGGCAGTATCAATAACTTTTAAAGATCAAAGTATACTGAAGAGACAAGTTTGCTAGAATCCCTAGCCTTATTTATAGTGTTCTTAAAGGATAAAAAGGCAGTTGAGGTACTGTGGGTTGGCCAAAGCCATGCTGTGTGTATGATAAAAGTTAATCATGAAGGAGATGGTTAAGAAAATCGTTTATATATACATTTTACAGAATTTTGAGAGAGGGGACAAAACAGCAATGGGACAAGTTTGGTATGTCAGCATAGTTGTCTGATATGTGCAGGGCAATGATGTAGGAATGTTTTTCCATAAGATAGTGACATCATAATATTAAACAATAGATCTATTAATAAGAATGCTAATTGGATAGCTGGTGATCTCTGTAGCTAATCTAAGGTATTCAGGAAGGAAATTATGTGTATAAATAGACCATGGTTTAAGGCTTTTTCTTTTTTAAGGAAGGAAGAGGGAGCAGGTTCTAAGGTAAAGGAGTCAGTGTGGGTTGCCTGGGTTTGACTGGATTCAGGTAGGACAGTGATAGGATGAGAGCAGTTCATGGTACTAGAAGAAGAGAAACTTGTAGGCATGTGGTTAAAATGTTTTGGGGAAAAGAGGATACTTCTGTAGTGGTTAAGGTGAAGCTGGGAATGCTGTTAATGAAGTAAATGTTAAGCATGCTTGCTATTTCAGTAGGAGAGGTTTTGGGAGATATTATGTGGTCTTTTTTAGATCCTACGTTAAGTAGGAAAGTTATAGAAGACCATACTTTTGGGGTTATGTATATGATTATTTTATAGAATTGGATACAGTTGTTTTTTTGTCCTTGAATGTTTCATTTTTTTGCTTGATTATGGAGTTGCCTAAAATGTTGAAGGTTTGTGTGGGTTTTATGCTTTAGTCAGGCTTTCCATGCCTTGTCCCTGTTGTTTGCTTAACTTTGTAAGCCATGAAGAATGATTGATCTTGATTCTTTTTGTATGAAGAGGAGCTAAGATAGTAAGTATATTTAGCAATGCAGAGCTAAAATGTTTATAGCATGCAAATATGGGTAGAGTTTTTAAAACGAACCACGTAATGGCCATTAATGTAACAATGAATGACTGATAGTCAAACTTTGAGAGATTCTGGGATGTTTCATAGTTATGGTCTTTGGCAAATTAGTAATACTGCTATGGGTATATATAAATAAGTGATCACTGAGCATACAGTCAAGGATGAAGCCTTAGTCATTAGTTTTGTTATATCTGGTTGGTGTTTTCATAAACTGTGTGAATCCAAAAATGACATACTAGAAGTGGCTTAGTCAGAATTTCAGTTCTGCCAGTTGATGTTAACATAACTTAGAATGATACTGTCATTAGTGATTGTACTGGATATCCAGGATAAATGCTGTTCAAAGGTGGGATGTATAGCAAGCACTATAATACATAAGCTTTTTTGTCCTACTTAATCTAAGGAATGACCTGACACACCTGAGGGTGCAATGCAGTAGACGCCAGAAAAAGACTTCACAGATGGTTACCATGTTGTTCAATATGACACCATCTCAACATAGTGGTCTGCCAGTCCAAGGTATGGGAGACGAACGCCATGAACCCCTGATGTCTGATATGGAGCTCTCAGAGCTTTCACAGGATGATCAGGAGGACAGGATGAGAACATATAGGTGTGGGCAATGTGACTCTGCAGTGTCTGGCTAAGAAGTTTGACTTATGACAAGCCACACATAACAAAGATAAACATTTGATGTTTGCATAGTGGTGCAGCATGACAGCATTGCAGCTTATGGCTACAGTAACATATCTGGTAGTTGGTTTGGGTTGTGCAAGACTTGGTCTGCTTCTCTCCACTGGTAGTATTCTGCTCATGTGTGTCAGGGCACATAGCACATGAATTAAACTTCTACATTGCTCCAGCACTCCTGTTACAAGGCCCTTGACAGACCATGCAACAGATACTACACTATCATGCTGTGCAGCCAGTACTGCCATGAACTCATGCCTGTTCACTTGACCCTTGTGTAACAAATGGAGCTGGTGTGCTACATGACTGGTAACTTAAGAAAGTGCATGCAGATCAATGCTGTGACATTGCTTTGAATGCTCATGCTTCTGTAAGAGTAGATGTACAATATTAGACATGTCCATGCATATCACTCACCTGCCCATGTGGAGTCCGGGTCTATATTATAACATCGAAGTTCGCAAACATTGAATGTTATAATATCGAACCCTAAACACCGAAATCTGCAAACATTGAACAGTCAGAATAGCGATTTTTTTTCCCAGGGAAAAAAATTGCTATTCTGAGAAACATACACACAACACAAACCCACACAAAAAACAGCAATCCACACACATACACTTAAAATCCTACACCTAAACCTAAACTAAACTTTACATACACTACTAGCTATCCACTTACCTTAACCCAACCCTAACCCTAAGGTCTGTCACTATCGCACACTCACTTCACCCGTGCCCTAACCCTAACTCACCTAACCTGCCCCCTAACCCTAACCTACACACAACCGCACACTTACCTGACCCACGCCCTAACCCTAATTCACCTAACCCGCCCCGTAACCCTAACCTACACACAATCACACACTTACCTGACCCGTGCCCTAACCTTAACGTCCACACAACCGCACACTTACCTGACCCGCTCCCTAACCCTAACTCACATAACCCGCCCCTTAACCTACACATTTGCACACTTACCTGAACCGACCCATAACGTTCCAACATATCGAACGCTGAAAACAGTGAAGCCATAGCAATGGCCCACCAAATTCTTTCCCTGGGAAAGAATTCGGTGTCCTGCACCTTCGCTGTTTTCAGCGTTCGACATTACTGGTTCAATATTATAACATTCGAACTTTATAAAATTCAGTGTTATAATATAGACCCGTGCAGTCCAATGGATATTACTAGTCTGTTGTCAGCAGAGTCACCTTACAGTCAAACTTACCTGGGGACAGATACTCATCGTCATTGTCATTACTAATATGCAATGCCTGACTATCCTCAGAGAAGCCAGCTGACCTATCCCCCTTTTGGTGCCTATACCTTGAGCTACAGGACTGATGCTTCCAGGAATTGACAACATTGATCCTAGTCCAGTGCCTATGTGTCATTGGCCGTACTGTGTGAACCTGCACATCACATCCTACCTCAGGATCTGTGGACCAGCTTGTGGAGGAAACAGGAAATGGATGTGCTGCAAACACAGAAATGGGACATATCAGCTAAATGCAAGATAGGTGAAAGGAACAAAAGGTATGTGAAAATATCATGATAACTCCAAAACTATACATGGCTGGACTAGAAATATCCAATTATCTGGTCGGCATGACTGTGGATAGTGCAGTGTTCCTTAATAACAGAGAAAGTCATCATTGGGCATCATCAAAGCAAATGGAATCGACATAGTAACATTGTGTAAACATGCACACATATCAGACATGTTCTCCACCATTTACACCTGTTGTGATGTGTGTCACGTGCCACTGAAATTTAAAAAGGAACAGATACAACAAGTAAGATTGAAGCACTCTGACACACATCATCAGGTATTATGTTTAACAGTACAGTCAGCCCTTTCCACATAGACATTTATCTGTGGGATTGGGGTATTTGGTGGTATGTGAATGGTCACTGAAAGGGAACACATCATCATCAGACATGCTGCTCACAATAATACCTAATTATACATTAATATACCCTGTATAGAGACACTCTTAACAGGTCTGTCCTCATCAGAGGAGTCCACCCTCACTCAGAATTGTGATATTGCTGTGAATTATAAAGAAACAGAAACAAGAAGTAAGTGTGAAGCACTCTGACAGACATCATCTTGCATTATGTTTAGCAGTACAGTCAGCCTTATATAAGCAGTCAAACATGTATCTGATGTTTAGGGATGTATGGTGGTATGTGAAGGATCTGTGAAGGGCAACACAGCATTATCAGACAGATTGCTCACAATGACACCTAACTATGCATTAATAAATCCTATATCCTATCTAGAGGCACTCTTATCTGGTCTGTTATCAGCCATAGTGTCCTGCATTAAAGATTGTCAGGATACTGCGGTGAAATGCATGCGAACAGATAACACATGTTGCATTGTAAGTCCACACAAGTATCACATACTATGCAGTCATGTACTACAATAATATACATACCACGGTATCTTTGGATGCTGACCTCTATCCCTCCCCTGCAATAGAGCACTCCTGGTAAATGTGATAATATGATACTATGAATAATGCTGTCTTATGAGGGGGAGGTATAGGTGGTCTTCCAACTGTGTTAAACCTGTCCCTTTCATTGCAGTGGAGTCTATTATTTGCACTGATGATCATACATGTGCAATGTCAATGACATGTTTCTTGTTATCTGTTGTGACTACCTGCAGCATTTGCCATGTTGGTGATGTCATGCCACATCTGTGTCCTCCACAATGTATTATCCATCTGTCCAAGCAGGTTTCTGCAATTTAACTGCAGGGCCTTCAGTATAATCCCATCTTCCTTAATAGATAAGTTATTATGTCTGTTTTTGTAACTCTTCTGCAAAAAGCACACGAGCGTATCAGCATGTAGACCTGCATTGTACCTATCGAAAGCTCTCTATCTGCAGTGTGACACACACTATTGCTGCATATATTAATTCCTAGGCTATTATCCCTACTTGATGGGTTTAAAATACTGGCTATACAAAACAGACATAAAAAATACAGTCAGCTCATGCTAATGAACTGAGAAATATGTATAGCTGATATATCTGTAACATATGAACATTAAGGTCATTTACTGACAAAGTATCACAGTAAACCCAACTTCCTAAAAAACAAGTTAAGGTAAAATGCATTGGTGACCAGATTAGAGGGATACACATCTGAAGTCAATCAAGTCAATATTAAAATGAATGAGGCCATCCCTAGATATGCTGTAGTTTCCAGCTTCATCCATCAACTACATTGCATAATTCTGTTACTATGGATAGCCTCATAATCCATCAGTATGTACAACTATATAATGCCGACTAGGAGGTTAAAGTGCAGTAACAGTAGATGCTGTCATAATCTCATCACTACCCACATTAGAACAGAGACAGGAGAATGTGTTAATACACCTGCAAATATTAGCAAACCAAACCTTAGTATTCATATCAAAATTAGATATCATTCGAAAATATGCAAATGGTGAAATACGCAGTAACTGACAATGGCAAGCACAAGAAAATAAGGCAGCCTCTGACTGTGCTTTTCATTTTCTGAATGTAGACATACTAGTAGCTGACCTAAAAAAGTTTACCTTGTAACACTGCATGTACATGCAAGTATACCTAACACCACAGCACACACATCTCAGAAATAGGTTTTGCACCATACACTATAAATGAGCTTCAGTAGTATCTAATGTTTCTGAATGACTTTCATGGACATCTGAGTAAATCTGGAATCTCACTGCATTGACCAATAGCTCAGTGTAAGTTTTCTGAATTCAGCAAAAATGCCCAATAGTTGTGAAATTATGGCTACATGTACAGCATGTTTATGACATCCACCAATGGGCTGATACCAACCTGACTTGAACTAGATTTAAAATGTGATATTGCTACATTTCCTGAGTATTACTTTCCTGCCAGCGAACTGAGTGGTACCCCAGTGAGCTTTTTTCTGAAGGCATTCTAAAAACTTTTAATTAATCATTTTGAGGAAGATGTTAATGGAGAGGAGGCTGAAGCACATCTGGCTGCCCAACTGGATTGATCAGAAGGCAATGCAGCTGCTGACCAACTATGACAAACGTGAGTGAAAGGCTTGGACAAGCCAGAGGAATGTTGCTGTGATCAATGTGTGCAACTGCAGGACTGGCATGCAGGTCCACCACAAGTACTATGATCTTCATCATAGGGATTGTAAGCAGCTGTTGCACTGGATCACTGAAATCTGCAGAAAGAAAATGGATCCCTATAGTAGCAAAATATTCTACACCCTAACATATTTGCCCTTTACTTTGCAGGTATTAAACAGGGATTGTATTTGTTTTATCTGCGCTTTCACAGTGTAACTTTTATATTCATGTGAATTTGAGGTCCTACAATAGGTCATCAGGTATATGTTAAACCCAGTTATTGTTCTGACTGCTTTTTAGTACAGGGATTCTGTTTCTGTATTGCCATCAATAACCTGCATGATGCTTAATGACTATGCATTCTGCAGTTATCTATCACTGAGTAACTGCTTGTTTTTAAGTGATCATTGGGTTACTTCTTAATAACCTTCCACCTACTAGATATTAATGTGTTTTTGTGTTACTGCTTTAACATATTGCATCTGTACATTGCACTGTTAATACAACTTTAAGAATTTTCTTTCATTTAACATCACAAACATAGACCTTACACATGATAAGTGGCCATCGTTGGTGGTTTTGGCAGTACAAGGATGTGTGAAAGCAGCTGTTCATTATCGCTGTGGTGTCATGAGTAGTACTGCCATCTCACAGTGCTTTGCACTAGTTGAGTTCTTGGCCATGTGGAGTGTGCATGTGTGTGTGTGTGTGTGTGTGTGTGTGTGTGTGTGTGTGTGTGTGTGTGTGTGTGTGTGTGTGTGTGTGTGTGTGTGTGTGTGTGTGTGTGTGTGTGTGTGTGTGTGTGTGTGTGTGTGTGTGTGTGTGTGTGTGTGTGTGTGTGTGTGTGTGTGTGTGTGTGTGTGTGTGTGTGTGTGTGTGTGTGTGTGTGTGTGTGTGTGTGTGTGTGTGTGTGTGTGTGTGTGTGTGTGTGTGTGTGTGTGTGTGTGTGTGTGTGTGTGTGTGTGTGTGTGTGTGTGTGTGTGTGTGTGTGTGTGTGTGTGTGTGTGTGTGTGTGTGTGTGTGAGAGTGTGTGAGTGTTTACACTTGCTGTAGAAAAGTAGAAAATATCAGTGAATTTTGTTTGTGAACACAAACCAGGACACACACTTTATTCTTTTAGGTTCATTGGTAAATACTAAGCAATCAGTTTCCAGACTATTACAAACATAGCCAATAATTAGAGGTCACCCTTAAACCCTGTACCTGTTAGGTAAAGATCTTAACCCTTATGGCAATCCCACCCCCACTTCTAGATAGCGGTAAAGAAATGCAGTTAACAAGTGATTATATCGTAAGGTATGAATATATCACAGAACATTCAGATACTTATATCTTCTAGGAGTCTGATGGGTCTCATTCCCGAGACTGTGTAAATGGATTTTGACATGAACTTAGTGGTGGCCTCTGCCCTCATTCAAGCCCATTCTATACCAGCCCTTCTTAGATGTGTGTGTACCGAAGGTTGATGTTGATTATGTGAGAGTTCGTTATAGCTTGTGTTTGGGCTGGGGACAGTGCTGTCATTATTTCTTTTACTTTTATCACAGACCTCAAAGGTGTACAAAGAAGGTAATTATAGCTTGTGTAGGGAAATTGTACTGTATAGGAGCAACAAAGTGGAATACATTACATTAATCATTATTTTATTATTTTTTTTACTTTCCTCACAGGAGTGAGGAGGTAGCTATGTATATGTAGGAGCACAGTTAAAATACATGACTGTGGTCATTTGAATCTCTGCTTTCTACCCAATCTGACACCAGATGAATGCACTTGCAGAGAATGTCTGTTTTTGTGTAGTTAAGGATGCAGGCCCTATTCTAAAGTAGGATTTGTGTATCCTCAGAACAATTGTCTTGTTGGTTTATTATGAGCTGCTATTTTGACAGCTGAGAACATTAAGCTTTGGGCACAACTTATGTCTTCTTTGAAAGAAAAATAAGACTGAAATTATTTTCTTACATGTGATTTTTGTTAAGGCCACCACTGGATTGAAAGGGTGGGAAATGCTCTAAAATGCATCCTAGAACATTTATGGATTTCCAGTTTAACTGAGTTATTTCCTGATTGGTTATTACTGTGCTGGTTTGGTCAGAAAGATGTGTTGAAAGAATGCAAGGAAAATTGAAGTTTAACAGCAACACTGAATTCCTTCCTTATATAATTTCTGATCAATCCATCATTGAATGAAAAGGTGTAAAGATAAATAAAATAAAATGTACTTCAGAGCAACTAGGACATCATGGCTTGAAAAAATGGAGGATAAGGCAGAATGTGAGAAAAGGAAGAAAAAATAATGCGCATGTTGTGGGAGTCCAAGATTGGGGGGAAAAAAATGGGAGCACTGGAGGATGTTGGGGGGGCACAAAATAGTAAGCAGTGCCCTAGGGTACCACTTCACCTAAGTCCAGCCTTGTACATTGCAAATAAATGCCAGTAGCTATCAATGTCCCTTTCTGAGATGGGCCAACACTAGTATACAGGCTTGTAGGAATGCAAGAGCATTGTAGCTAAATATCAGTCTATGCATACTACTTCTAAAACTTTGTAGTATGGACTAAGAGGTTCAGTAGGATGGGTGGTAATGACAGGTTGATAGACTGAAAGTGTCCAGGGGGTCCTTGACTTGATGGGGGCCAGAAAATGCTAACATTGTCCCTCCCTCAGCAACAAAGCTAGAAAGGTGAATCTTAGCATCCATGTCAAGGCAACATGATATTATGATTGTTGACACAACAGAATTCTTTGCAGTGCATGGAGCTTTATATGCTCCTATACTACTAGTTACAGTGAAAAATAAAAAGAAAGGCAAGAAAGAGAAGCAGCTTTGGAAGTTATTAAAACTCTTAGCACCAGACAGCAGCATACCTCTCAAATTCTGTGATTAAGAATTTTGGACAAATCAGGCAATAACGGAAGTGCAAAGGAACAAATCAAATGTAGTTTTTTAATATTACAGAAAAAAATGCACTCATAAAGTTAATAGAACAACAGGATATGTATGAACATGTATTTTCTGAACAACAGAAAGTATGAACCTCTAATGTCTTACATTGTTGACTGATTGATTAACCAGAAATTCAAAACTTTTATGAGGGACAGGGCAAACATATGAGGGAAACTGAGGGACTTTTTGCAAAATCAGGGACAGCTGAGAGGTACAAACAGTAGGCAAAATGAAGCACTTCTGTGTAGAATTCACAACTTTAAAAGCTGTCAGACACTTCTGTATAACACACTTTCTGTTTTTAAGTGTGACAAAATTAAGTTCTAACAGATTTTAAAAGCGGTTTAGCTTCCTTCTGCTGTTCTTTGCTGGTTGGCACTATCCACTGTTAGTCTGATTTTAACCACACTTAGGTGCCATTAACAACCATATGATAGGCACCCCTACATGCTGATAAGTTTACACCTTGCACTAGGGAAGAAGCTCTTAACAAGTTTATCTTTTTTCCTGATTTTGGAGTGCAATCTTGACACCATGTCCACTAACAATAAATTCCAAGCAAAGTGTACTGTACTTGGCATACAGTGCAATAACCCAGATATCATGCTGTAGTAAACAGCTGTCTATCCACACTGTAGCAAACAGCTATCAGACCATAGTAAACAGCTATCTAGCACACTGTAACAAACAGCTATCAGACTATAGTAAACAGCTATCCATCCACACTGTAGCAAACAGCTATCAGACTATAGTAAACAACTATCTAGCACACTGTAACAAACAGCTATCAGACTATAGTAAACAGCTATCCATCCACACTGTAACAAACAGCTATCAAACTATAGTAAACAGCTATCTAGCACACCGTAACAAACAGCTATCAGACTATAGTAAACAGCTATCTATCACACTGTAACAAACAGCTATCAGACTGTAATAAACAGCTATCTATCACACTGTAACAAACAGCTATCAGACTATAGTAAACAGCTATCTATCACACTGTAACAAACAGCTATCAGACCATAGTAATCAGCTGTATATCATACTGTAGTAAACAGTTGTCTACTATGGAATAACCACTTTATTGCATCTTCCTCTTCACAGATATGCATATTATTCTAAGTGTTTTCCTTCCAGCTCAATATACAAATTCACCGTATAGTAAGGCTGTCATTGAGATGATTCACAAATCTATTGTTTTCTCAAAAATGATTAGTCCATTGTTAGACAACAATTTATTACAGTTTTACATCTGCTTTATTACACTGTATGCAGAGCACTATACATCTCACTAAGAATCGTATCTTAAACCATCTTACTTGTGTTACCTTTCACCTAAATATATCTGCATATGTTTGTTGATTTATTGTCTGAGTATCTGGTCCTGTTGCATTCTCGCTACTCTGTAGTAAAGTCAGCTGCAGGTTACAGAAAACATGTCTTCTCACTACGAACAGTTTCTCCTCACTACTGCATCACCAAAAGGTTGAGCTGGATGACATGGAACCAGGAAGTAATTGGGCAGTTGTTCAGCACACAGTAAAAAGAAATACAAGTTTATTAAGCTTAATAAATATAAGTTCACTGAAGTAACAAAAGTAAAAAGTACGCATTGTAGAATCAGGAAGGCAGTGTTACATAACAAGGGCATAATTATACTAAAAATAAATGGAACAAAAAGACTTTGCACATGATACTTAAGTGACTTAGTTAAAACCACACAGTGGGCAAATGGGGCTAAAAGAATCAAACCCTGGAGTAGCTTATTCACTTGATCCTCCTCACTATCTGCCAAACCAGATTGTAATATGATTCTAGATACTTTTGTTATAGAAAGTTTGAAATTACTGATATGGCATCAGATGCATCCCAGGGGATGATATTCACCAAATGATATAATGAATAAATATCGATGCAGCACTATTAATGCAAACTTAATTAAATATGTTTAATAATTTTATATACTTGTTAGAGTTTGTGAATTGTGAATATAAGGTTGAAATTAATTCTGCTACAAATATATGAAAGATAAAGAATAAAATAAAAAGGTTGCTTTAATGTAGGAATATAGCTTAGCAATTAAAAATGGCATTCATATGGTATGACATAGCTCTGACTGAAATAAGTGAAAAACAAAGAAGATCTATTAATGAACATAAGATATTTCCTGAGTAGCTTGTTTCCTTTCAGACTTCTGACAATGGACATGTTTTTATAGTATGTGTTTTCCTCAAGATACATGTTTGTCACAGTATTAAGAAAAGCTTGACGTAATTCCTCATAGATAAATGGACATGGCTTTTTATAGAATCATCAGAAAAAGCCTAGAAAAGCAATTTTGGAAAGCAAGTATTATATGTTTTTCTCATGTTTGCAGAACAGTTTATAAATATCCATTAACAGACAGGAACAGAAGCAAAACAACTTGTACAGATGTTTCCTTTCAAATTTCTAAAAATCAAAAGAAAAACGAGTTGAATGGTAGGAGAAAGCTGAAATAAGCAAATACGAATAACGTAATGCTAAAGCAACTAAAAACTTTAATATGGTAAGCGCTTTCAGTGGTAAAAATATTCCACCTTCTTCAGACCCAGAACAACATAAAACTGATGCGTATATAGCTTGTAGTTAATTATCAATTAGTCATTCAATCAACCAATAAAAATAAAACCAGATAAAAGTACAATATTTAAACAATATGAATCCTGCTCTGAAATGTTACAATGTTAAGTACATAATACTCGATTTATAAATAACATTAAATATATATGTATAACATGTGTAAATGTTATACTAAAAAATCACATTTTAAAATGCTACTAGAGCAAAACTGAAAATGTATAATATGTGATAATGACATAAATTTACTGTAAGAACTAAAATATTTAGCTAAATATAGACACATAAAAAATATATAGTAATATGTAAAAAATAAATAATTAATTGCATGCTGGTTAAAGACCAAAATCTGATCATAATAATACTGAATATATGACCAAAAACAAAGTCCATATTTTTATATATATAAAACTGTGTAAATGTTACTATGTTTCAAACTTAATCAACAAAAAGGTACAGTATCAAATTCGAAATCTTTTATGCAAAATTAATATGTTATCTATTTAAAGCTTTTAATTTTAACATGCTTTTAATAGACACAAATTCATTTAAACCAGGGAAAATGTATGCAGCCGTTTTGATTTGCCAATACAACTCATTTTGTTCTAATAAAAGTTGCCAAGGCCCCTCTCGGGTCTAAAAGTGTTTGGTGTACAACCAAAAATAAAAACTCATGTGTTGGAAACTGTAAAATATGCCGAGCAAGAGCATTGTTAACATCACCTTTACTAACAGCATAACAATGCTCGTATATTCTTTGTTTTAGTTTCCGCTCGGTCTTACCTATATAAAATGAGGGACAAACCTGACAGCAAGCTGCATATACTACAGCTTTGGACTCACAATTAAAGGAGCCATTTATTGTGTAGTGTTTGTTATTAATATTGATGTCAGTAGTCACTTGAATGTGTTTACACTGTGTGCAATGCCCACATTTATGCATACCTTTATGTACCCGCTTGTTCGTACCTAGATGCTCATTCTTATGCCTTTCCAACAGATTTTTAAGGTTAAAACCCCTTCTAAAAGTGAAGCGGGGTCTGATACCTAGCTTAGTACAAGTGGACGGTTCTTCCAAAATTAATGCCCAATTTTTTATAAAAATCTCTTTGACTCTTGCCGTGTCAGCTGAAAAAGTAGTTAGGAAACTGAAATGTAATAACGTGACACTGTCATCGTTTTTGTCATGCTCTCATGTAATTAGATTAGTATTGGTAGTAATACCATCCTTATATGCTCTACTAGTTAAAATAGGTTTAAACCAACCTGTGGATCTCTTGTCTTTAACTTCTGTAAGTGTTTCTAAAAGTAATTTGATAGGATACCCCCTACTTGTGAACATGGACTTCATCTTGTTACATTCTAAGTCAAAGTCAACATCTTCAGCAACCATCCGTGCAGCTCTCACCAACTGGCCTTTAACAACTGCCCTTTTCTGGTGATATGGATGTTCACTAGTATAGTGCAGGAAGGCATTGGAGTAGGTAGATTTCCTATAAATGGTAGCTTTATACTGCTTGTTATACCTGTCATTAATCAGTTGTACATCAAGATATGTTATGCTATCTACCCCTACTTGATAAGTGAATTCAAGAAAATTGGTTTTGTTGGTAATATGTTGTATGAATCCTTCAATCAGTTTGATGTCACCTTGCCATACCAGACACATGTCGTCTTGGTATCTGGTGTACCATAGTACATTTTCCTGAAAAATACTATCAGGGAACAAAAAATTATGTTCCCAATATGCCATGACACTGTTGGTGAAACTGGCACCACATGGGGACCCCATGGCTACCCCTTTGTTTTGTAAAAATATATTCTTGTCAAACATAATATAGTTATTAGAAAGAATCAGATCCAAAAGTGTTTCAACCAGACATATTTTATCATGCTCTACATTCTTGGACAACATAAATTCTCTCACCCATTCTATACCCAATTGGTGGGGGATGACTGTGTATAGATCTTTTACATCGATCGTAACAAAAATGTTGTCCTTATACTCCAAGTTGTTAATACTATCCAGGAAACTCCATGAATCACGACATATTTGTAACTCCTGGTTAATAAGTAGTTTAAGAATATTATCTACCAATTTAGCACAAGCAAAAGTAATCAAACCCCTCCCATCAACAATGGGTCTAAAAGGGGGGTTCCTAATATCCTTGTGTAGTTTTGGAGACCCAAAAATACTAGGAATTCTAGGTGCTGCCATAGAAAGATACTGAAAGGTGTCTATATCAATAGACCCTTCCAGAAATAAATTGTCAAGAGCAGTTCTAATGTGCCTGTATGCAGTATTAACCTGATGTAAACTAGCAGGGGTATATACCTCAGAATCCATGTGTTCACGCATCTTACTAATGTAGTTAGACTGATTCATAAACACCATGCCCCCTCCCTTGTCCAGCTTCATAACTCTAATACCACAATTGTATATCAAGTCGATGTATTGTTTGTCCTCAGAAACAATGTTAGTGTGCGTTAATCTAACATGCGTATCATTATCTGATAGTCTCCTTAAATCTATCTCACACATTTTTAAAAAAGGACATTAATGTGGGTACAAGTGGGGGGTTAAACAAACTAGAAACTCGTAGAGAGTTCACAAGTGTAGAATTGGTCCCCATCAGAACCGCTAAATTCAATTTGCGCACATACATTTTAAGATCAACTATCATTTTTACAAAATTAGTTTTCTGATGGGGGACAAAGGAAAGACCTTTAGCAAAGAAATCAACCATATTTTGATCTACAGTTAAAGCAGTATAGTTGAAAATTTTAAAGTCACTGTGTGTGCTCAATAAAATTTCTGGTTCATTAGGTGCAATTGGTGTTATCTCCTCCTCTTGTTCCTCCGATTGTTCTTCCAATTCCCTTGCCGTCTCAGGTTCGATTGATTGCTCTGGTTGTTGTGGTTTGAATCCCTGTCCACTTGAAAAACCTGGTTGTTAGCAGTTGAACTAGAGCCATTAACATCATTCAACTGCTGCTGGTTAAGTTGTGTTTGGTTATTTCTTATTCTTTCACTTCTACGTAAAGGTTCTTCCAGATGAGCATTATGGTGAAAGGAGTTATTGGGACCATTGTTGTTAGGTACAAAATCAGGTCTAGAACCCATATAATCTTGAATACCATTCATGTGGGTGACTGGGGGCAGGGTATGCCTTGTTATGGACATAAGCCTGTACATCTCTGTCAATTTTTTCTTTTGGTGGCTAACAATTTGTTAATGGTAGCATCAATACTTGAATAAATTCTGCAATAGTCATATTTATACTGTTCAAAGTTGTGATCCCCACAAATAGAATGTTCCATTATTTCAAGTTCAGTTTTAAAAGTAGCAATTTCAGTATTATAAAAATTAACCAAAGTTTTAATGAATTCAGCTGCTTGCCTGTCAAATAATGCTAAAAGTTCCTTATGAAAAACAGATTCAGCAATTAAACCTGCAGGGAAGCACCACTGTCTAAGCCCTTTGGGAATGATTTTCTTGTCTAAACATTCAGTTAGATAGGCAACTTCAAGCTGCAGTTTGCGACATTTAAAAAGTTTTTGGTCAAATGCATTAAGCAAATCAGTTATATTACTCACATCACAACGTTGGTTGGCTCCATTTTGGTCATTCACTGCGTGAATAAAGAAGTTATTATGATCCAGAAAACCAGCCATGCTTGGGATACTATTGACAGCATTAGAAACATTGTTACCAGCAGAACGTTCCCCTACTACATTCACTTCTTGTCTGGGAGCAATGATAACTTCCTGAGTCCCTTCCCTAATACTTCCTGAAGGTAAACAAGGCTGCACATCGTTGGTACTCGGACTTGCACTTCTATTATGAGAACAAGGTAAATTAAGTCCTTGATTTGGTGTTTCTGCCATACTGGAGGTATTGACCATTCTTGTACCTTGCTCAAACTTCTGGGAAAGTGCCTCAACTTTCCCAAGAAGCATGTTTACCAATATGGTTAAATTCCCAACAGCATTCGCTTCGTTGGAGTTGCTGTTATGACTGTGACCCATAGTAGCATTAAGTTCCTCAGATGTTGATGGAAACAGTAGTTGCGAACCGCCTTCCCCATCTCCACTCCCACTCGCCACGATATCCAACAAAAAACCAAGAAAACCGAAAAACTACTAAAAATCAAAAGAAAAACGAGAACCGTCCACTTGTACTAAGCTAGGTATCAGACCCCGCTTCACTTTTAGAAGGGGTTTTAACCTTAAAAATCTGTTGGAAAGGCATAAGAATGAGCATCTAGGTACGAACAAGCGGGTACATAAAGGTATGCGTAAATGTGGGCATTGCACACAGTGTAAACACATTCAAGTGACTACTGACATCAATATTAATAACAAACACTACACAATAAATGGCTCCTTTAATTGTGAGTCCAAAGCTGTAGTATATGCAGCTTGCTGTCAGGTTTGTCCCTCATTTTATATAGGTAAGACCGAGCGGAAACTAAAACAAAGAATATACGAGCATTGTTATGCTGTTAGTAAAGGTGATGTTAACAATGCTCTTGCTCGGCATATTTTACAGTTTCCAACACATGAGTTTTTATTTTTGGTTGTACACCAAACACTTTTAGACCCGAGAGGGGGGCCTTGGCAACTTTTATTAGAACAAAATGAGTTGTATTGGCAAATCAAAACGGCTGCATACATTTTCCCTGGTTTAAATGAATTTGTGTCTATTAAAAGCGTGTTAAAATTAAAAGCTTTAAATAGATAACATATTAATTTTGTATAAAAGATTTCGAATTTGATACTGTACCTTTTTGTTGATTAAGTTTGAAACATAGTAACATTTACACAGTTTTATATATATAAAAATATGGACTTTGTTTTTGGTCATATATTCAATATTATTATGATCAGATTTTGGTCTTTAACCAGCATGCAATTAATTATTTATTTTTTACATATTACTATATATTTTTTATATGTCTATATTTAGCTAAATATCTTAGTTCTTACAGTAAATTTATGTCATTATCACATATTATACATTTTCAGTTTTGCCCTAGTAGCATTTTAAAATGTGATTTTTTAGTATAACATTTACACATGTTATACATATATATTTAATTTTATTTATAAATTGAGTATTATGTACTTAACATTGTAACATTTTAGAGCAGGTTTCATATTGTTTCAATATTGTACTTTTATCTGGTTTTATTTTTATTGGTTGATTGAATGACTAATTGATAATTAACTACAAGCTATATAAGCATCAGTTTTATGTTGTTCTGGGTCTGAAGAAGGTGGAATATTTTTACCACTGAAAGCGCTTACCATATTAAAGTTTTTAGTTGCTTTAGCATTACGTTATTCGTATTTGCTTATTTCAGCTTTCTCCTACCATTCAACTCGTTTTTCTTTTGATTTTAGTAGTTTTTTGGTTTTCTTGGTCCTTTCAGATTTCTGTTAATGGCATCCTCACATCAGCAAACGTGCTTACAAGTAAATCACAAAATGACAATAAAAAAGTCTACCAAGAGGAAAAAACAAAATCTATGTGCGTGACTAGAACTGTATATAACTGTATTCATTCAGATATGTTAGAGGTATTTTGGTAGAAACACACTTGTTTTGAGGTATTGTATGGAGAAAGGAAAGTCATCATCTATACTGTTTGTGAAGGAAAACTTTGTAAATATATGCTACAAACAGACAGAAAGAGTATGTGTTGTTTGTTATAAAAATAAGTTATCTGTAACTGTACTTATAGCTGCAAAATATATTTCTTTATCAGTGTGCAATTTGAAAGGCTTGGTGCTTTAAACAGACTACAGATTGAGTCCTGCAAAGCTCTGTGTCTCTAATTTAGCAGTAAACAGCACAGCAAGGCTGTGTGTCTTACGAAGACTTTGGATCCAGCACAGCATAGAAGCGCACAAATTAAAATGAATTTTTCAGTACCAGTGCAAGGAATAAGTGCAGTTGGATTTGTTAAAGACCTCTCCTATGCTGAATCCACAAATGACTAGATAAATAAGAGCACTCCTCCGTTTTAATGAATGAATGCTAATGCTATCACCTTCTATGCCCAACAATTAGAATATAATTGAATGCATTAAAGGTACAAGTCAAGCCTTTTTAAGTTCAGGTGACATTTTTAAGTCACTCAGTGCATATGTATAAATTCAGGTATCATAGGTTTAGGTTAACATTTCTAAATGTTTAAATTGTCTGATAGCATGGCATACAATGGCTATAAACTCTAAACAAGCTGCTTCCTGTGGTTGAGGATCGCTTCACTCCACCACCGTTTGCCTAAAGTGTGATTCTGAGCAAGTCGCTTAACCTGCAGTACTCCAAGGTGGAGTCTGAATAAGTTCCATTTGCACCAGTCCTCTATTGCTATTAACAAATATAAGAAAAATAAATGTGTTTACTCTTCCTTTGAGATGGTGTCTTCACCTGCTCCATTCTTTGCAAGCCCTTCATGTTCTTCCTCCTCCAGTCTAAAACCATTTTAACCATATCCCACAAAATGGATGTCTAGCTCTGAAAGAAATCATTGTCAGTTATTATGACTGGAATTCAGTCATAATCAGAGCAATTTAGTTTGGTATAAAGGACACCATTTTTCCACTACATATAACATTTCTTGATGGTAATGGCAGCCATTATAAATAAGACTAGTCTCTTTTAGAAATAATGGTAGATTTCTTGCCTATCATACAGACATTATCAAGAATTAAGTTTGACAGAAAAAGTATAGTCTGTACTAAGATGAGGTAAACCATTAAGTATGTATATTTTAAATGATGGGAAACTTCTGCCTGCATTTCCAACAAATGATGTTGGCACAAATGCTTTTACCAACACATCCTAAGAAGTGAGTAGCAGGCTGAAGGTGTGACAGTTGAATCCAATGGTTGATTTTCAATCAAAATGTACCCACATGCATTATCAGAAGACCATGCACCACCAAACTAAATGCATTCCAGAAGTTTTAAGGGAGTAAATAGAAGATCTGTGGGAAATACTGTATGACAAAGATCTAGATAAGTAATTCTTCACAGTCCAAATTTGGCAAATATCAACCATCAAGACAAAAAACAGCAATGATGCCTCTGTGTAAAAACATTGATTTTTGTCATAGTGGACACCTTCCACTTTCTGCTCTTACAAGTCAAAGCAGATATCAGAATTGTATTCCTGCATGAAAACTGTCATTTGAGGTGTTCACTAACTGCCACATGCGTCTCCCGAATGAATACTAGCTTAATTTTTTTTCAGCTAATCTATACCTCTTAACTGAGTAAGATATATATATATATATATATATATATATATATATATATATATATATATATATATATATATATATATACATACATCCCTATCAAAAGCTTGAGTTTTCAGAAATTGGAAATTCATAGGCGCAAGATGATATGAACGAATTTCTGAAAACTCAGCCTTCAGAAAACAACAGAAATCTACCATTTTCCTATGTTTTAGCGGGGGGGGGGAAGCCCCACTGTACCCCCCTGCACATTATATATACCAACTCTGAAATTGCACAACAGTGGGAGAAGGGTAATTTCCTTGATCCTCACTGTACCGCGATCTAAATTCAAAAGCTACAGGTTTTAGAAAAATCATTCATATGGTCTCTTGCATATGAATTTCAAGTTTCTGAAAACTCTGTCTTCTGATAGGGACATATATATATATATATATATATATATATATATATATATATATATATATATATATATATATAAATAACTATAGCTATATAAAATATGTACATGTAGATAGATAAATACATCTATATCTATCTATCTAGCTATCTATATGCATATGTAAAACAACAATGGCAGCAATAAACAATAACAACAGTAATAATAATAATAATAATAATAATAATAATAATATCCTATGGTAGAACTTTAAGATTACAAAAGTACATGTATCTCCTTCTGCACAGATGCATTTTCTATCCTGTAACAGAATTTCCTTCATTATCTTGCCTTGCTGAATCTCTTGTACTGCAGCCCTGCAAAAATAAAACAATTAAAAATAAAATGTTGAACAGTAATGCATTTTCAAAATGTTTAACTCAATAAAAAGTGACTCTGAACTGTACTCGGACAACATACGCCTGTTTTCCAAGTAACATACTGACTTATATCACAAATCACTGGTTATAATTGCAAAAAGCAGCAGGCTATGCATAGCTAACCCATGTTCTGGAATACCAATGCCTTTAGATAACAATTTCCTGTTACATAAAAACTACCCAAACTTCACAGCTCAGAAAGAAATGACATAGCAGGTTAAGGTCAGCTTATGCAGGTAACATTTACATAAGCACATGGGTGTGTGACAGACAGCCACTGAGTGATCAATTGTTTAAATGTTTAAAAAAAAACACCCTTCCACAGCCCACCCTGTAGACATCAATATTCATTGTAAAAGTCATTCTACAATAAAGGTTGAAAAAGAAGAAAGGACACTACCAACCCAATACGCTGACCATAAATACAGGAGAGGAATAGGCAACAGATTCTGTAAAAATAAATGAAAAAGGAAGGGGGATATTATTGTTCCTTTCAATACAAAAGGCAGGATATCCTAGGAGGTGATGATGCATTATAAGTGACTCAAGGCATAAGTTGTGAATTCTGCAATAAACATCATAGTGCACATAGCTATAGCTGCCTCTTTGTAAAATAGAAACAGAGAAGCTCCCAGGCCTTAGTGTGTTTCTAGTATCAATAACATCTATGAATGACAATGACCTATTCAAACAGGAAAAAAAAGAGGCAGCAAATACTGGAGAAGAGTAGCAGTATGCAGTTTGTAACATACATCCACAACCCTGGTATTAATGAGTTGGGACCTTGGGTTTGAATGGATATAAATCAATAAAGCTCTGTCCAAATGGACAGTCAGAGAGAGAGAGAATAAGGTTAAAAAGAGTAAGATATAGACCTGAACAACTGTACAAAATGCCAGTAAATTGAAATAAATGACTATTACAAACTCTAAGCCCTAAAAACCTCGCAAACACTACTCATCAAATTATGAAGCACTTTTAATTGTATATTGAGTAAACTGGGCATAATACTTCATTTTCAGCTCCTTCCCTGAACATAAACTTTCCTATATGGCATACTGAACTATGCAGTTTAATCAGTTATTAATATTCAGAAGTGAGAATACCATCTGACTCCCTTAAACATATGCCTATGGCAGAAAGCAATTTACGTAGCCAAAAGTATTACTCAATTATTTAATCACATTACTGACACTAGGTAAGTGAATTGCTGCAGACCCTTTTCAGCTAGAATGCAGGCCCATACTGGCAAGAACATTTGACATTTATAGCTCATGTTTCAAATAATCATAAAGATATACATATATCAAGTAAATTTACAATTAGTCTAATGTTAATAAGCAAAGTAGTAACACAAAATAAAACTATATGCTTATGCAATGTAATTTACAATGTTACATTTATAACTTTATATATGTACATTAGTTTTCCTGGCATTTGTATGGTGTCATGGATATGACAGGTATTTGTACAACACCTTTTGTTACATATTTGAACTATCAAAATATATGACGATCATGAAATTCCAGGCTGTCTTGAAAAGAGAAACAATTATACTAATGGGATAAAAAGGTTTGTGTGTATATATCTATATATATATATATATATATATATATATATATATATATATATATATATATATATATATATATCAATAAAGTAAGTGATAGCACCCATGGCTGACTCAGGTAAATGCTGTGTTAATAAACAAATATGTAACTGTTGAAACAACTGCATGTAAACAATATAATATAACATAAAATACAGAAAGCATCAAGTCTCTGACCAAAACTAAATAAATTATGAGATTTCACAAAAAGTGAGCTAGTCTAAGATGCTGACAGAAGACAAATACTACTCAAAAAACAAATAGTTGTTACGATTATCAGCTAAAAGGCACTTTATAATATATTTATTAATGGATAGTTTCAGACTGCAGGCTCTAAAAATCTGCATTCAAGCTTCTATTATATATCTTTTCAATTTTATTTGACACATAGATTCCTCATTTAAGAAAACACTTTTAAAATCACCTCCTAAAACATGTTTGCACTTTCTGCAGAATGTAGCACTTAAAGGACTGTTTATTTATTGTTAAACATATGCTAGGCTAAGGCATTTTTATTTCAATTTTTTATTACTTTGGTCACATTATAAGGAACGTTCTCTCAATTCCTGTGAAGTGTTGTCAAAAACTTCTATCCCTAAAATTATTTATATCTATCTATCTATCTATCTATCTATCTATCTATTGATATATATATATATATATATATATATGTGTGTGTGTGTGTGTGTGTGTGTGTGTGTGTGTGTGTACATTTATGTGAGTGTGTGTGTACGTGTATATGTATATATATATATATATATATATATGTATTACAGATATACACACACATAATATATGCCCATATATATATGCATTTGTGAGTGTGTATGTGTGTGTGTGTGTGTGTGTGTGTGTGTGTGTGTGTGTGTGTGTGTGTGTGTGTGTGTGTGTGTGTGTGTGAGTGTGTGTATATATTGATGCATATCCATATATCAAAAACTCAGAATGTTGACTGGCAACTGATCAAACACAACTGGTTGATCAGCTTTCTGCTGAAAAAAAAACACACAGACAGTTGCTTTTGCAAGGGGGGAATCACCCTGCACCCCGCCCCACTCCCTCTGCTAATTATATATGCCAACTATGAGATCACACTAGAGTGGGGAAAAGGCAAATTCTTCCATCACCTCTGCACCTAGATCTCACAATGCAAAAAAGTTGTATGCTCAAAAAGCCAATTTTCAGTAAGCTCTACCAGCATTTTCCTCTTTTGACAAATTAACTTTTCATTGAAAAGTATGATAGTCATAGATAGATAGACAGATATACATGTGGTTGTATATGGTTTATTAAAATAGTGATCATTGCACTGTTACCTATTGACAGGTCCTGAATGATACCCTCTGTTTCATGATTTCCTTCCAGTTATATACCTTTTGGCAAGTTTCTACATTCTTCTTCCCCTTTCACTTTTAACGAAACTAGCAGAATAAGAACAAATTTTAAGATGTGCTAGGATCCAGATATGCTTTGTTCCTGGTCATCATGTCTCCTGACACATTTCCTACTTTTACCTTTTGGATCACATTGCTGTCCTGTTTCTAGTTTCTACAAACTCCTCCCACTGAACTTTCTCTTGCTCAGATTGTAGTATATTTTTCTCTACATATGCCTGCCCTTTCATTAATAATGAAGAAGACTTTTTTTACACCATTTTTTATACCTCCCACACTTTTTGTGGCCACACTTACCTACTCTATTCCTTTTTTCATTTATAACCTTTCCAGAGGGGGCCCCATTTGCTCCTCTAGCAGCAAGTGCTGCTCCCTAATCTCGTACCCCCCAAGTCTAAGCTTTGGAGCTAAAAAAGGTCTGCGCTCTCCGATTTGGTACTCTTCACTTCTATCCTAAAGAGGAAGAGTCCCAGAATCTCCTTTACCTCCCTCATCTCTTAATGCCAGTAGTGCAATCATGCCCTCTAACACCTTGCACCCAAGAACAGTTACCCCCTTTTTCCCCAACCAAGCTATGCTTCTGCTTTCCAGCTTCCTGTTTTTGTACACTCTGCTTTGAAATTTCAAACCTTGGCTTTTGTGGTCCTTTTCAGATATATCTGTATAGCAAGTATGAACCATATTATTGCCCAGCCTTTATCAGCCAGTAGAGATCTAACCTGAATACCTCTCAGTTTTGTTTTCCTTCTCTGAAGAACAGTTTCAGGAATTCATTGGACCCTGCTATCTTTGCTTGCCCTCCTCTAGGACAAGTACATTAGACAGTGTGTTCTCTATGCCTACTTGACATGAAAACATACCCCGTTCAGATTCTTATAGATATTGGGGCTCCATCACAATTAGCCTCTGCCTCCCTGCTCAAATCTTCATCTGTACTTAATTAACTCATCATGGCTCACACAGGCACTATGTTGGCTGCAGGTGGTGCCATTGTAGTACTATTTACCATTTCCCCTCCAATCATCTTTACTACTAAAAAACTGATTGTCTGTCTCTGTTTTCATATCACTTTCTATGTATCTTATCTGACCCACTTTGCTCTTTCTTCTTCCCATCTTCTAATCTGGTTGCCTATTGAAATGTCAGCACTTGAAATGCCGAGTGCCAAAAAGGTGGAAAAAAACCCCCAAAAGACCAAAAAACACAGGAAAAGATCAAATTTTGAAAATTGCTTTTCTCCTTTAAGCTTAGTTATTTATTTATTTATTTATTCATTCATTCATTGGTGGGGGGAGCTAATACCTCAGAGTATAGTATCATGGCTTTGGTCAGCATTCGGTAACATTAACCATTTTAACTCTTTCTACTCCAAAAATGTTTCCAAGTACCAATGCCTTGAATCATATCTATGATGCCTAAAACATAAAAAACTATTTTTTTTTTAAAAGCAGACTGTAGAGAAAATCATTAACATTTTTTTTACACAAATAGCATGCAAGTTTTTATTAATCCTTTGGCATACCTACACAGAAACATCCCAAACACAATGATAAATAAATGGCTCCAACTGTTGCAATTCTAAAGCCTATTAACACCAACATGTTTTGTACATGTGATTTAACACAATAACTTAGCTGGCTTATATGCATTTGCAAGTACAGGAACATGTTTAAGCAATCTTTTAGGTTTACATGAAGCTATAGTCTCCAATTATATTTAATTATGTTTTTAATAGCCACACTGTCAATGATAAAACCTAAACACATGATTTCAACAGTCTCACTAAAGGAAGACATTCTATTAATAGTTACGTCTTGCCCATCTACTCTTAAAATAGGAGCAAATCTGTCTGCTTTTTCACAATTTCATTAATATTTGATAAAGAGAAAGTTGTGCCATAATCTGTTTCTGAAAATTTACTATTCGGTTCATTGCAACTCTTGAAAATGTTATATCATCATTAAACAGTCTGGATATTCCATTCGCCTGACTTTTGACTATCCCATGGATTCAATGAACTCCATGTAGATTCATGAGAAACCTACATGGAGTTTATATGTTAGTGTGATGAGCAGCAGTGCTTAATCACATATTAATGCTGTTACTCATGCCTACACAAACACAAGTGATGTTTTGTGGTCAGCAATAGTGCTGCTGGCCACAAACTGTGCAGAGCAGCATGAACGCAGGAAGAAGTCTTTCAGCTTTTCCTGGTTAGGGGTCAGCACAGTGGATTACTGGTCTGCAGATTGATTGGCATTAGTGTATTTACGTTGTCAAGTTGCCAACCCGGTGCCTATCCTTCACAGAAGGCACACACATACACACACACACTTACTTGCATGTCTTTAAAACTCACTCAGCTGCAGGGACGGCTTGCAGGCTCTGCACAGAAGGCACTCTAGCTGAGAATTGAACCAGAGAACCTCTTGCTGTGAGGTGACAAAGCTAACCACTGCACCACCGTGGCCAATCAAAAATGCAGAAAGAAGATGAATACAAATTTGCCAATGGGCAAACATGCTCTGCAAGACTGCACAGACAGCCACAATGACTACCAGGGGTGAAAGTACTGAAATAACAGCAGTATTAATACATTAAAGAAAAGTGTACTCAGTGCAAGGCATACATCAACAATTATTAGCTAAAAGAAATAATACATGGAGGGGGGGGGTGGTCAACAGCAAGGTCAAATATAATTGAAACATAACACTAGGCAGAAAAAGTCTGTTGATGAAAATGGGCCCAATCATGAATGACAGGAATAAGAAAGAGGAAGAGAGCATGATAAATATGGCAATGTACCCAGGATAGGATATGTCAAGGTATGAAACACTTCCAAGACAGGTCAGTAGTATAACAATAAACTCATATGTATATAGTACAGTACGTACTGCTGCTTACACCTACTGTTTAGCTGCTTATGTTGTAATTAGCATACCATGATATTTGCCATGTTTGCACAGCTGTACATATCATATAGAACCACTTACTGAATACAAATCAGTACGTTAACCATTGCCATGCGCACACAGTTTTAGTGAGCCATGTAGGGATTAATGAATCTTGCTCCATGTCTTTTTGTTCACTCTACATTTGATGCTGACTACCAAAAATGTTAATAACTATTTACATAATGGACTTTGTAAACACTGATGAAGACAATACTTTACCTGTTTTTTTTCTATCTGTTAAAGTGCTGACCAGAAAATTAATGATGCCTGTAGTAGACTTAAAAATTCAGTAGTAGCATTCATTTTTTGCATAAAATGTTCAAAACCATTACTTTCACTTTTGCAAATAAAACAAAGGTGTCTTTAAAATGGGTATATTTTATAGACTCATAGGTTCATAGGTTTGTAGGTATATACTAGGCTAATGACCACGAGGGTTTTTATAAGCCTAGCCATGCAACCCAAGCATACTAATAACATCCCCTGGGAATGTGTGTGTTAGTGGGAGGGTCATCTTTATTAGAAGGTGTATGTTTGGTAGGAGTTTGCTAAAAAGTTATGTGAGGAGTATGTTTGATAGGGAATGTTTACTGTTGGCCTCTGTCTGTAAGAGACATGGGAGCCAGACTGAGAATGAATTTGTGATTTCCTCTCCAATGTTTAAGGTTACATTTTAATGGGGTTAGGGAGGGACATTGTTTTGCATGGATGGGAAGCCTATTCCAAATTATGGAAATCTTTTGAGTCACATATCTGTCTCACGAGCATGTTTTATTTATGTCACAAGCAAAGTCCAAATCCCTGGATCTAGTGTTTCTGGTGTTGCTTATTTTGTGGATGTGCAAAAGCTCCTTCAGGGGTAGATCTTAGGATGCATTATTTGCCAAGCACGGATCACCTCTTAACAGCCTGTAGGAGACCAAGTATAGAGACGGGGCTCTAAGGCAATCCTTATATAACAGTATGTTAATACCCTGGATTATTTTGGTGAGAAACCTCTGTGGTTATTTTACCTGTTGCATCTGCCTTGTCAGGTACATGCTGAAGGGGGCATTGTACTCAGTGATGGGTCTGATAAGGGACGAGTAGAGTGGTACTATAACTTCCTTGGACCTGTTTGTCATACTCTTACTTATAGGTTGGGCAACATAGAATGATTTTCTTACTACCTTGGCTATGTGTTGATCAAAGATCACATTACTGTCCATATATGTTCCTATATCTCTAACTACCAGGTCAACTGTTAGAGGTATCATATAAATGGAGTAATTTATCTGGGTAGATATTTTCCAAAAAGGCACTATAATGCATTTCCTTACAATGAGTTTTTATCCATGGCTTTGGCACCAGATATTTGTCTGTGTCAGACCTTCTTGGAGGATAATAGTCTCATGGGGGAGGATTTATAATAGTTCTGAATTTGCAGTGATCTGCCAACTTGGTGAGGCCCTTGATAGTACCCCAGACCTCTGAGAAGTAGATGCCAAACAGGAGTGGGCCTAGCACTGATCCCTTATTTACTCTACTGGTGACCTGCCTTTTGGTGGAGGTGGTCCCAATCCTAACTTCTTGGGTCCTGTCTGTGAACCAGTTGGCAATCCAGTGAGTTGTGTAGGTATTTATGCCTAGGTTAGTGAGTTTGTCCACAATACCTGAGTGTGGTATTATGTTGAATGCCTTAGCTAGGTTTTGGTAGGTGGCATGCACTGCATTCCCTTTGTCTTTTCTCTTGTTTATCCATCTCAAAGAAGTCTACCAGGTTAAGAAGGCATGACCTTACGTTGACAAAACCACCCTGGAATGGGATCAATGCCTGTACATTGCCAATGTCTTTGTTGATCATTTCCATGATAACTCATTAAATAACTTTGCACATTAGATTAGTCAGACTAATGGGGTCTGCATTTTCTGGGGTTGGCTGATGGTCCACCTTTGTTAAGGGGGATAACTGTTGCCATCTCCCATTCACTCTCTACATAGCATATTTTGAGGCTGTAGTTGAAATTGACTCAAATGGTCCTGATAGGCCATCTTTCAGGCTATTTAGGAGGCAAACTGGAATATTTTCTGCTGCATTGTGTTTTTATGGTGTGTTTTTAACATTAGTGAGTGAATGCAGCTATGGTCTTCTCCCTGCTGATAATTAGGGGGCTATGCTGATATGGGATTTCACAAGGGGTGGGGCAAGAGTGAGGTGGTTAAGTATGAGCTGAATTTGTTGGCAAGCAGATTTTGTATGTTAGTCTATTCGGTGAAGGTGGTACCCCTTACTACTAATTTAGCATACTGTTGCATTTTACCTTTGAGGTTTTAGACAAAGCCGTACAAGTCCTCGTGGTTGTCTTT
Source organism: Protopterus annectens (assembly GCF_019279795.1). NCBI lineage: Eukaryota > Metazoa > Chordata > Ceratodontiformes > Protopteridae > Protopterus > Protopterus annectens. The sequence continues at coordinate 324,944,633 of NC_056725.1, forward strand.
AGCCTGAGAAGCTATCTTGACCTTGGAATTGGTGTTGTTGGATTTAATTAGTCTTCTTAGTTTCCTGTTTAATTTTATTAGTGAGCGCTTGTCAGCATGCGAGTTACTCTTTCTGACTTTGGATGTGAATTTTTTCGTTTTGTTACACACCCTGTTAAGATTAGGATTCTACCACTGTGGTTGTTTCTTGAAGTTTGTTTTGGGCTTATTTCTGGTAGATACAGCAGCCTCTATGCAGCTGTTTACATGTCTGTACAGTATTTCTTTGAATAATTCTGCATAAGCTGTTGTGAACTCTGGGATGGGTGGAGCATTTAGTTTTGAAAAACTATTACATAATAGGATATAGTTTGCTTATGAATAGTTTCTAACTACTACAGATTTCACTGGGTTTTCCAAGTTGATTTTTAATTTCAAATGAGATATCATTGTGATACAAAACTCACCAGTAATGGCATGACATAGGGATGGGGAAATGGGAGGGGTAGGTGCAACACTCTCTCATATTGGTAAGAAAAAGGTCCAGTATGATTGCACCTCTAGTTGAAATGCACATTTAATGATCAAGGGCATTTGTCTTAATAAAGTTGGGGAAACATAGGTTTATCACTTTGGCATTGTCTAAAAAGGGTCTAGGGCAGTGATGGCAAATCTTTTGGGCTTGGCATGGCAAAAGCTCCTGCACAACATAATTCAGTGCACTTCACATGAGCAATAAATGCAAAAGCAGTGTCTTTGGTAACTCGGGTGTTGGTGATCGCAGGCAGGCATATCACCCAAAATGTTGTGGAGTGTGTCACCTTTGACACGTGTTATAGGTTCGCCATAACTGGTCTAGGGGATGGATAAAATTTTCACTAAAATCTGAAAGCCCAGGGGTACAGGTACATGCAGTCTTTGGCAAAGCAACATGGTATGCTAACCATGTCCTCCCAAGCTGACAGATATTGAATCCCCTAGACTGACACTAGAAACTAAGACCATTATTAAAGTTAGTCATTTTTGTTCATACTGTGGCATCATCCTTAGTGAAAGTAAAATGCTGCAAAGTGCAAGACACATAACAGTCAGAGACACATATTCAGAGGTCCATAATGTCTCTCTTCATATGATCCAGGGAAGTATGTCTCAGGTCACTTATGCCCACATGGGCAATGATAAAATAATATTGGTACCTGTGGTACAATGACTTGAGGGTGTGTTATCTAAACAACATACTAAGAAACAGGCACATGTATGTCCCAGTTCTGCAGCATGCATTCATGACATATTCTTCCACCTAGATTTCCAGGATGAATTTAAAGGCATTTTTGCACATTGAAATCACAAAACCAAATTTGAAGAGTATCCTTTGCACACAAGTCTCATAACAGTGCATGTTACCTGTGATATCATGATGATTTCATCCTCTATGAAGATTATTATAACAATGATAATATCAGACTTCTGTGATGTCACAACTGGTATGTACTGTGTTCTCCAGCTGGAGTGCTAAGGTAGGGGTTTGAATTGCACAACAGTCAACTTGCATGTGTGCCTGTATGTCTAACTGTGTCTGTGCATATTCAGAAGAGCTTGAGTCTATGTCCTAATGTCCTCACTCAAGTATTATTCAGAACAAAATTTTACGGTGGTACATGACTACACAGCAATTTCATAGAGCCTTCCCAACATCCTCTTCTCACCATATGCTGATGATGTCATCCTCTATAAACTGCAGTCTGACAATGTCACGGTCAGAGCTGTGCCATGGTGCTAGCGTTAAGTACTGTGTTCTCCAGCTTGTGGAACTGGTTAGGTGGGTAGGTGTTCTAATCTCACAGCAGTCGACTTGTGTGTGTTCAGTCAACTATTAGTCATGAGACAATTGTAGAGCAGCATGTGAGTGCACAGCTATGCAAGACACTACTACCAATATTTTCTTCTCTCCATAAACTGATGCTGTCATCTGCTAAAAGTGGACTTTGACACTGTGAAAGTCAGACTTGTGCAATGGTGTTAGCATTATTTACTGTGTTCACTGGCGTGGGTAATAGGTAGATAGGGATTCTAAACTTACAGCAGTTAACCTGAGTGTGTATGTTTTCCATATCTCTCAACCTCTTAGTGCAAGCCAATATAATGGGGACAATGACCCAAACATAGGAAACTATTTTACATATTTCCTCTTTTAAACTTTGAAATGTGCTAAAATAACATGAGTTGTGTTAAGATACATTTTCTGAAGGATTTGAAGTCTGAAACTCAAATGTAAATAATTATTTTGATATGGCAGAAAGCCACAAATTCTATAAAGAACAGACAAATATATATAAGGCAAAAATCTGGACATTCTGTGAAAATCTGAACAGTTGAAAGGTATGGTATGTTCATTCAACTGTCAGTCTAAGGACTATTTTAGCATGGCATGTGGGTCTATGGCTATGTCAGTCACTGTTCCACACATGTTCTTCTTGACATACAATGATGATGTGATCCCCTATAAAGTGCACTCTGACAGTATTACACTCAGACATCTATGTTAGCATGAGCACTAGCTACTGTATTCTCTAGCTTACATAGCTAGATATGTATGGGGTTCTAATATCACAGTACTTTTGTGTGTGTGTGTGTGTGTGTGTGTGTGTGTGTGTGTGTGTGTGTGTGTGTGTGTGTGTGTGTGTGTGTGCGCACGCGCGAGTGTGTTCAGTCAACCATCAGTTGGGAGACAATTTTAGGCAGAGATGTGACTCCATGTCTAGGTCAGACACTCCTCCCAACATCTTCTTCACATCATACAATGATGTTGTCATTCACTGTAAAGTGCACTGTGACACTGTTAAAGTCAGACAACGGTGGTGGTGCAAGTGTTACATTGTTTGGAATCCAGCTTGTATATCTACACAGGTTTAATGTTCAAATCTTACCTCAGTCAACTGCTGTGTGTGTGTGGTTGGTTTTGTGGAAATTCATCCCTGGTTTGGCACCTATGTCTCTAATGGACACAGGTAACCTGTAAATGGTTCATCTTCCAAGCCCATGCTTACACTTACCAAAGGTATCAGAACTTGTCAAAGATTTGGGATGCATGGCTAGGCTTAAAAATGCCCTTGTAGTTGTTAGCCTAGTAAACACCTATGAACCTATTACAGTCATTATATGATCTTTTGAATCTGTTTTCATTTAATTCCCACTCAGGGCATCCTTTAACATAGTCCCATGAATCCAACATCCACTTTTTTCCCTCATCCACATAAAATCCTTTCTTGAGAACACTGGATGATGTCATCATCTCAAAGATGCATACTCACATGGTGAAACAGAGCTCTTCCACCTTCTGCAAGCCATCTCCAGAATACTGGATGTGTGATTGCTAATTATGTCATGGGGTGGTGCTCATGTCACATATGGAGAGAGGCAGTATGTAATAAACTCAAACACAAGCACACATATGTACGTACCCTACTATCTTCCATCATATAGCTATAGTGATTTTGGTTTAAATGGTGTAATAATGGTTAGGATTTTATTTGATATTGGCTATTAGCCTATTAATGGCCTACGTCACTATTAACACCGTGCATGTCAATGCTGCTGTCATCCAAGTGCACTATGTTGAGTTGTGGATGTACGGTAGCCCTAAAAAATTGTATTCCAATCTGTGATTTCAGGTAATGTCTTGATGGTTACTGCTGCCATTTGATTACATGTTCCTTCCATAACAGCTGTAATAATATATCTCCTTAGGACTGTTGACATAGGATGATGCTATGTATATTGCTGTCTTAGTAAGGCATGTGTTCTTGTAGCAGAGTATATCAGCATTCTATACAGTTCTCATTCAACGTTTGCAGTGACAATTGTAGTATGGCACAAGTGTGCATGTGTATACCTACCATCGTGAAATGCTATGTGACATACAGCATTATACTACATTATACTGATTACATGGGCACATATGCCTTGTTTTATCCACATGTTGTAATGCTGTTATATACACAAACATATAACAAGTTCAGATTTACTTGGAAACTTGGGGAATTTATTGTATGCACAATTCTGATGCTATTCACAATGATTATTCAGGTGTTCGCAGAAGCATTGTGTGACTGTCACCATTTGTGGAATTAACTATTCTCCATGAACCATATCCTCATCTGTAATGTGTCCATATATGGTATAAGGGCTCTCACACATACCTTTCCATTAATAACTTATAGGCATACGATGCGCAATTAATGCAATGATGTGAAATAAGTAGAGTTGTACGACTGTGTAAATAGTTCCACCGTGTGACATTGATGCATACCCAAGGTTGTATTTGGAGGTATTGTTACAAATCATATTTTAACTAAGTAAAAAATCTTAAGGGGAATACATGGCTATATGCAGAGATGGTTGTGGATGTCACCGCACATACTCAACTGATGCCTATAGACAACCTACTAGCATACAGATTTGGATAAAACTCCACCACCCTATCCCAAATGCTCATCACCCAAAGTATACATGCAAACATTACACAGATTATTTTCTCAAATGAGCAGCTCATCTGTGTGCTCTCCAAGGCTAGATACGCTGCATCATTGGGTTCTGACAACATTCTGAATTGCCTTTTCAGTAACTTAAAACCTGACCTAGCAGACAAAGTTGTATCCTTACTTATTCACAGCCTCCAGAAAGGCTATGTTCTGGCAGAATGGCAGACAGCATCAATCATCCATCTGAACAAGGGGGGACTATCACCCAATGCAAGTAATTATAGACTCATAAGCATGACTAACCGTATCTGTAAGGCAATGGAAAGAATCATCAGAGACCTTATCAATAAGACCATAGGTACTCTCCCAACTGTGTATCCAACCCATTTTTATATTATTAAGGCTAGATTATGTTTGCTAAATCTGTCTCACTTCTTCAAAAAGGTCATCAGGGTAATGGATAAAGGAAAGACTGTGCATCCCATCTAACCTGACCTGGGCAAGACAGTTTAACACAACTCCACACTCAGGTATTACAGAGAAACTGTCTCAACTGGGCATAAACTCCTTCACCACCAAGTGGGTAGCCAGGTGGCTCACTGATAATACACATGCTGTCAAAGTGTGCAAGTTTACCTCTAGCAAGAAGTCAGTGACCAATACAGTAGCAAAAGTGTCTGTACTAGGCCCTTTCCTGTTTGATGTTTAATCTCCAGAAGTCAAGACAAACTCAGTCAGTATTTGTCTGAACAACTTTGCGGATGACTGCAAATTGTGTAAATTCTTGAATCCACTGATGCTATTGATATACTGAAGAAAGTATTACTGCACAAAAATGATTGGTGCTGGACCCACTAAAACACACTAGATGGCCAATAAAGCATAATTATTCCCATTTGGAAAGCAAATATTCAAGCTACTTGCAGTATAGATAGCACACCCCATGAGTATATCCAATGGTATGTGATCTGGGTACTCAGGTAGATACCAATCAAAAGCTTGACCACCATGTGTCCACAGTGATGACAAAACCCTTCTATGTGGCATTCATAAGTACGGGCATGGTATCCAGATCAAACAACGTTATAATTCCATTGTACTCAACCCTCATCACACCAACAATTTAGTACAATGCACCCTTTTGCATATACCTCACCACACATATGCAATAGCTGGAGCAACCCTAGAGTTTTCACACAAGAAAGGTACAGGATGTAAAAAACAAGTCTTACATTCTGACCCTACAGATTACTAAGGGCCAGTCTGTGTCTTGCCTACAGGGCAGTCTCCAGTCTGGCCCTGATTGAAATGTTACACTCTGGTAAAGCAAACAGCATGAGGAACATTTGTTCCAAGGATGTTAACCTAGCCTCTGACATAATAAATCATGTTGGAGAGATCTCTCAGACACTACCCCTTCTCTAAAACAAGCTTCCCATTCATGTAATGCAAATGCCTTTCCTGACCATCTTCCACTGCAACCTAGATCAATGGATGGTTAATTGTAATTGTACTCCTGGTGCTGCACCTTTGCCCCTTGTGAATAGAAGCAGATGGGCTTAGATAACATAGCATAGGCTCATAAATTGTGAAACTTTTACGGGATTTTTGGAACATTAGCCTAGTACTTTCCCATGAACTTATGAAGTCCAATTGTATCCTAGGTACAGGTATAGTGTGACTGCTGTACAGCATCATGGATGTACCAGTACATCACATCAGTATTACCACTTGAAAGTTTGTATGAACACATATGCATGCATGTCAGGACTTCATGGAAGTATAACATTTTCACTGGCAATGTCAGGAGGACAGTGATCAAGTGGCACATGTGTTGAGGTATGACATGTGCTTACTGAGTGTGCTCCATGCATTGTTCGGTATGTAAAGAATATCACAGTGACAGTTTCTTCACCCATTGATGCCAGACTTTGCACTGCTGTAATTTCTGTGCACATGGGCATAGTCGATGCATTGGCTTCAGTCTCATATACTGCTGTACCATTCATTGTAATGCATAACTTCTTTATTCACATATCAATTGCAGATACTGCAGACAATATACATTGCTATTACATGTGGCAGATGCATGCAGTACACAATGTGTGTAGGGAATCCACTCATAATAGTGTTTCATTTGTAAACATTGTTATCCATATCATCAATACCTATGTCAGACAGGGATTTTTAAGTCAAGTGTATTACATTTGGAAAAGTGACCTCCTACACATCTTGTCAGGTATGCAGAACTATTCTTTGGGATAAATACCCACTAGGATTTGACTGTGCAGACTTCCCTTCAAGGTGTTGTACAAGATGCATGTGTGATATGTCTTTCTGTGTTGCACCCAGAGGCACCGAAAAGCTGTTAAAGACTGGGGGGGGGGGGGCAGAGGGTGAGAGGGGCACTTAGTGTTCTAAAAAGGGCAATTTTTTATAACTATTTACTACCACAACATAGGTTCACTTGGAGGACTTTTTAAGCTTAGCCAATTCCTTTTTGGTGCTTGATTCCTGAATTAAAATTTTCTGATTGGTCTTACCTATCCCATGGCTGATAATTGTATATTAGCCCTAGTGAGAATAGCTGTGATCATTCCATAGATAATTTGAGGGGACCTATGTAAGGGATGCAGCATTTAGGAACTGCCTCTATCCATTTGTGGCATGAAGGGCAATCATGGAGTACATTTTCTATTGCCCATCCTTAAATCCAAGTTGCATTTGAATATGGATGGATGAGCTTTGTTTTATTTTTATGGATAATTTGTTCTGGAACAGTGGTAGCCTCTGTGGTATATATATATCCATCTCTCCACAACATTCAGGCCCATGAAAAATAGGTACAAGTATGTACGCTGCTTAATGCAAAATTTGCATACATGATTACACAACCCCACCCAATCCAAAGGAATTGTGGGATACCAACTTTCAAATGCAAACTAAAGAACAGAGCCAAAATATAGCACCAGAGTCCCCCTGCAGCCATTCCAATGTCCCATCACCTGGCTATTTCACCCCATTTATCATAAACACTAATGTGTGCATACTGCTTTACTTCTACAATGATTATTTGGATTTTATTTTTTTTACATTTTATAGCACAATGCACAAACACTAACAGATATCTGCTAAACAAAGCAATACTGTCTCACAATGAAAATAGACTTAGCATTAAAACTTCTCTGCCCTTGAAACTCACATTCATTGAAACAGCATTAAAACCCACACCACATCCAAAGAAAATGCATCTGGCCAGTGGTGGATAACAATTACCTTTGGGCTGTTTTCAAATCAGAGGCCCCTTGCGCACAAAACAGGAAACATACATGCATTCTTTGATACACCTTCCTGACTTTATTAAATTATATTCCTTGTATAATACAGCACACTTGTTAGACGTAAGTTAGAGTGCATTTTAAATTTATTGTTTGAACATTTTTCCAGTAGGCAATGAAGCAAAATGCATGCACCAGTAATGACAAAACTGCCCTATTCAGAACATTTCCATGATAACAGTCTACTTCTACACACAATATATATTATATATATATATATATATATATATATATATATATATATATATATACAAATACAGAATCAGAGTAGTGTAAACCATAGGCATGTTGCACAGCTTCTTGCACTTATTTTCAATTGGGGGGAGCAAAAGGCCAAACACCAGGGATACATTTTAAACATTGCTTGTATAATTTTGGAAAGCTGCTTGCATAAAATGTTGCGTTCCCACTCTACATTTCACTGCCAAGTCTTGAACCCAGAACCCTGAGCACTACACAGTCAGAGCAACATACCACTAAGCTAAAGCAGTTTCCTGAATGACAGCAAGACAAACTTAAATGGCTATCATTTAGTGAAGTCAGTTCTCGCTTATCACCAGAGCTCTCAATAACGTAGCACAAAAATACAGAACAAAGCCAATAATGGGGGAATACAGCCCCAAAATAGTGATACATTTCAAATACAGATCTTATAAACTTAGAAAATTGCTAGCATAACAGGTTTTGTATTACTGCTCCTGAAACAACAGAGATTTAATGAGGAACAGAACAAAATTGTGAGGCATAAGTTCACAAGTGATGGTGTCTAGGGACTTTAGGGTCTTTTTACTTGCACCCAAGGTACAGTGTTTGAGCCTGTGTACCTCTAGCCAGATGTATCCTGTTGGGGGCATTTTCACACACACACACACACACACACACACATATCTGAAGACAGTACCTTAGCTCTGGATACAGTAATCCCGAAGGCAGCATAATCTGCGGCTATGTGTCCGTGATTGGTTGAGAGGTATGTTGACATTTCAGTCATATTCAAGCAAGTCATTTTACAGATCTTCACAACATGCACATACCCCCACTCATGTATACTATCCTTGATAAATGCCCTCTTCAGTGAGCATGTCAGTGATGTTTATGTCACAATCATTCAGCTCCACTGAGTACCCTTGTGTGACTGTCACATATATATTGTAAAGTGTGATGATATAAATATACTCACATATGTGTAAACACAGTACATACTGTGTATCTACATATGAGCTTAATGTTATGCTGCTGACTTATCTTGGAAGTGTACATACATTGACATATTATATCTTGGGTATAGGATCATAGGATCATAGGAGGTTACTAGGCTAATGGCCCTGGAGCCCTTACAAGCCTAGCCAAGAATTTATCCCCAAAAATGAAACCTCAGTCAGCATCTGTCACTCCTGTCATTGAGGGACAAAGGTAGAACCCCAGGGACAAATTTGTGGTTTCTCATCCACTCATCAAGGTTGCGCTTGAAGATGGTCAGCAAGGTACTCTGTTTGACATGTATGGGAAGTCAATTCCAGAGATGGGGCAGCCTCTGGGAGACAAACCTGTCTCTACAGCATGTTTTGTTGATGTCGCATATTACATTTAGGCCTATCAAGTGGGTAATGAGGGAGGAGTTAGACTTACGGATATGGAGCATCTCTAGTAGGGCAGGGTCCAATACTGCCTTGTAGACAAGACACAGATCACCTCTGAGCAATCTTTATGATACCAAGTAAAATTATAGTGATTTGAGCCTCTCTGCATAGCACAGGTGTTGGAGGCCATGGATTCTCTTTGTGAGGTACATCTGTGGCCTTTCCAGTTGGTGCACATGTTTGGAGAGGTACATACCAAATGGGGCATTATACTCAATTATAGGTCTAATGAGGGAGGAGTACAGAGAGGTAATAATCTCCTTTTTTCTAGATGCAATCCATTTACTTATGAGATGACCCAAGTAAAAGGCTTTTTTGACCACTGCCGTCATATGATGGTCGAATGTGAGATTGTTTTCAACCTGAGTACCCAGGTCTCTCACCAAGGGTTGTGTGTTTAGGGGGTTGTCATTGATGTGGTAATCAGTAGGGGTCGTGTTTTTGCCAAATTATATGATAATACATTTTTTTGCATTTAACTTAAGGCCATGACTTTGGCACAAGTTATTTGTAGATGTAAGACCCTCTTGCAGATGTTAATGTCATTTGGGATGTCAATGACAGCACCCAACTTACAGTCAACCACAAACTGGTCAGCCACAGGCCCATTGTCTTTGTCTGGACCTCTGAGAAATAGATGCCAAACAGTAGGGGTCCCAGGATAGAACCCTGGGGAACACTACAAGTAACAGGTCTGGTTTTGGAGGTGATAGTACCTATTTTGACCTTGTGTGTCCTATCTGTGAGTCAGTTGGCCACCCATCTGATGAGACAGGGATTAACATCAAGTTATGTTAGCTTTTCAATGATGCCCGAGTGGGGGATTGTGTCCAAGTCCTTGGCCAGGTCAAGGTAAGCTGTATTTTCTGACTTTCCCTCATCCAAGGCCTTGGTGACAGTCTGAAAGAAGTCAACTAGGTTCAATAGGCAAGACCTGCCCCTGATGAATCCAAACTGAGTGGGGTCAAGTGTTTGGAGATTGCCTATGTCCTTCTTTATAAATATTGCCATATTCAACATGTCCTCTTCCTCCTTCTTCATTCCCATCATTCTCGTCTGTTGCCCATTTTCATCAGCACACTTCCTACACCTTGTGTATGTCTTTTTGTATCTGCCCTAGTCATTCACCCCCCCCCCATCAATTATTTCATTCTGCAAATAATTGTTGTTTACATTGCACATTAGAGTACAGTTTTCTTTAATGTGTTAACACTGATGTTACTGCAGCATTTTCACCCCAGTAGTCATCATGGCTGTCCACACAATCTCACCGAGCAGGTTTGCCCATAGACAAATTTGCACACATCTTTCTGTGTGCTTGCAGCTTTGCCTGGTTTTCTGGCCAGTGACACTGTTGCTGGCCATGAAGCATTGCTTGTATTCATGTAAACCCAATGACCAGCATGCATAGGTGATCAGCGATGCTGCTCATTGAGCTAACATGTAAACTTTGTGTAGCTTCACTCAAAGCCTACACAGAGTTTATTGAATCCCCTGGATAATCTACATGTGGAAGGGGAAAAAAGAGAGAGAGTCGTTCTTCATATATTTTCTATTATCAACTTTTAAGCTAAACTCAGTTGAAAGAAGTAGCTGTCGTAGCTCCTTTATCAAATTCTACACATTCTAACAAAAAGTTCTTATTGATGCCAAGTATAGACCTAGTATGAATCAGCTTGATAGCTCTCTGCAAAGGATGATAAATACTTCTGCAATACTGCATGGCCCCATACATCTAGAATCCAATATTGTGAATGAAAATGTATCCTTGACATACAATGGAGATTCCCTCAAAATGTTTCGGTCTGCATAGAACCGAATAGGATAGTGTTTAGTTGTACCACTTTTTAACTGCCATGTCTTTGCTGTTCTTACATTGTCCTTTAACATACCTCTCCACTTCTTACTGTGAAAAATCTGGACAAAGCCAAATATAGTGGGGTGCAAATGCCAAAAATAGGAACAGTTTTTAAATATTGCTTTTAAATGTTGCTATTATCAACTTAGAAAGTTGTTAGAACAGCATGATTTGCTTTAACATGCATTTTCTGAAGGATATAAAGGCTGACACTCAAATGGCATTCATTATTTAGTAATTTCAGTTCTCAATCATATTCCAGAAACCCACACATTTTATGAGGAACAGACCAAAAATATGAAGTAAAACTATGAACATTCTGTGAAAATCTGAACAGTTGAGAGGTATGTCCATTAGACTGGGTACAAATATAGCTCCTTTCCCTTTCAGTGACATAAGTTTTACCTGCTAACTTCAGGGATTGTAGCATCCAATAAACATCTTAGTATAACCTTAAATGTATCTGCTTGATTTGTGAAGGCTGTATAGAAAAGCTGTCTAAGAATAAACAAGATGTTAGGAAGCAACACCATTTGTATTGCTTGAAATGTATGTAATGGGGTAGATTTTTTCCGTCTTTAGATATTTCATTTATTTTGTATGCCATTCATTATTTTCTGTGAGATTGTCTCTATCATCTACTGTTAAATTCCAAGTTACAGCATTTTTATACTATATTGCCAGTATAAGTGTGTGACCATTCTTAAATATCCTACTCAAAATAACAACAATGTTAAAAAGCCCCATGTTTTCCTAACCAAAAAAAGATCTCTGGTCTCATTATCCTTAGTTACTAGGAGATGCTGGAAGCCCTGTCCCTATACTTTGTGTCTTATAGACTCCTGAAGGGTTATCTGCATACCCCAGTTGGAGAGACAGTGATCTTTGATTTCCAATATCTCAGTTAGTCAGACAGTACAGTTAAAATTAGAACCAAAAACCTAAACCTTCATTAGCAGACAAAAAGAATGAAACAGGAAGATAAATTCATCACCCAGCAATACTTTCTTGGTAGTGTACGCAATGCAGTTTAGTATATCTTCCTTCAAATCAAGCCTGAACAACTGGATAGGTGTCCTAAAATTTACCCGTGGACTAAGTGTCCTCTTCATCTTCAGAAAAGGAAGTAATGACAGTGGAGGGATATTGATAAGTTTTGAATGGTTATTAGGCTAAAATTGCCTAGAAACTTCTATGAATCTGATGAGACTCTTGCAGCAAAAACACCAAAAATTCCAGGTTGAATTGAGTAGATTAGAATATAAAATGATTTTGGGATATCATACTTTATATCCCAGAGGGATGAATTTGGATAGTGGTTTGACTATGTAGTTACTCACATTTGGTTTTGTGAGGCACTTTGATTAAGTTATTCATTTACTTAAAGTATACACAAATTCATATATTTGATACAGTTCAGCTTATTGTGTATTTAAGAAGTATGTATTTATTATATTTTTTTGTATTAAGGATGTATTTTAGATAAATTTATATATTAATTGTGAATATTTTTGACATTTGGAGATTGAAGAGTTAATAAGTTAATGAAGTATTTAATTGATGTGTGTATTTAAAGGATGAGCTTGTATGATTATTTGTTCCACTGAAGGCGAATTGCCGAGGTACCAGGACGTATGTGTTATATGGATTAAAACCTTTCATCCTATTACTTGACTTTTTGGAATTTTTGGTGTTTTTTCTGTCATTGGCGTTGGAGTTTATGTTTTTGTCATGGAGAGTGTTTCCAAAAGAAGTCAAGTTGGTGAGAATCTTTTGCTTGCTGAACTGTTGAAGGAAAGAGAGCGGAAATTGGCTGCCTCTGATTTGTGGTCTATGAATACTGGTGAGTCATATTCTGAGGAGTTTGTTCATTTAGATCGTTTAATGGCTAAAGAAGTATCCACTTTCAATGACTCTAAATTATTGGAAAAATATGTGGCTCTTAACATTACCCCTAGGGGTTTGCGTATTGACAAACTACCAGCTGGTGGTTTTGGTGAAGAAGAAAATGACTTATTGTTAGAATGGAGACAGGCTGCACAGGAATGTTCATTGAATTGGTTGAGAATTCTTATTAAAAGAAATGACAGGAACATTGAAAAGTTGCATAAGAAAATAGTTGAATTACAACAAGAACTGCTTAATAAAACTTCATCAAATGTGTTTCATGAAATTTTAAAAATATCAATGAAAAAATTGTTAAGTTTAAAGTGACGTCATGAGTCAGAAAAAAACTGAATTAAACAGAGATGTTAAAGACTTTGAAAGAAATGAGGTGTATAATTGGCCACAGAGGGGGCGTTGCTTCCAGACGAAGTATAGAAGACGTACGACCGGAAGTGAGGATGCGTCTTCTTGTTCATCGGTTGAGACTGTTGGAAGCCGTAAGAGTATGTCGTTTGATGATGTTGTTTCGGATGTGTCTACTGGAGGTGGTGTGGAGAACCGGAGGGGAGAACATTCTGCTTGGAAATTTTATTCCAGCATGCAAACCCGGTCGGGAAGAAATCAAGGGAAGGTAAATGTCACCACCACTGTTCCGTCTACTTCAAAAAACATGAAGTAAGTTCTTTTGGGCCTTTTGAGCTGTCAGCACCTTGTAACTTTAAATTGCCTGTTGATGCCAGACTGGTAGATGTTAGTGAACACAGGACTAATGACATTTTCATGGAAAGCGTTACTGCTTTGGATTATGTGATTGACCCTTCTACAGAAGCTGAGACATTTTGTAGTAATGTAAATGTGGTAAACCTTTCCAATTTGGTTTTGTCTGATGATATGATTAACTTGCTTTCTACAGGCACTAAATTTGTGCCGACTAAGTCTCCTCAATTAGCTGTTGTATTAGCGGATGTTTGGAAGTTTGTCCGCAAATTAAATTTGAGAGTTTTTTTCTCTGAACGTAAAAGTGTTTCTAAAGCTGAAGTAGAGAACAATACTCAGCCAGAGGATGAATTACTAAATCTGCGTATTTATGACTATGATGATATACTTGTTAATGAAAATGTATATGAAAGCATGATTTACCATGATGTTAACCCAGGTGAGGATGTAGGTTATGGAGAGGGTTATGGGAATATTGATGTACCTAGTTTTTCGAGCGATAGTACATTTATCCCTCCTAGATGTTGTGTGGCTATAAATGCCTTTGAACATGTGGTTTGTTCTAATATTGAAAAAGCTTTTAAGATTTTTTGTGGACAAAATAGGGCCTTTAATCTTAGTAAATGTGAATGGATGGCCCTGAAGGAATTGAGAACAAAGTTAGACAAGATCACAGTAAAGCCAGCAGACAAAGGAGGGAATTGGGTGATTTTGTATACCGATAAATATGATACTATCATTGGGTCTTTATTGGGAGAAGACACATACGTAAAATTGGGTGGTGACCCTTTACAGACATATTCAGATGAACTCCTTGAACTGTTCGAAAAAGGTGAAAGGTTAGGGTTTCTTACTAATAAAGATGTTAGGAAGTTAACAGTCAAACAACCTTGTCACCCATATATGTATATTATCCCCAAAATACATAAAAGCATGACAGATCCTCCAGGAAGGCCCATTTTTTCCAGAATAGGCTCTTTTATTGAAAGAGTAAAATTATTTTTGGATTTTCATTTTAAAAAATATCTTTCTAGAGTCTGTTCTCATGTTAAAAATACTGAAGAGGTATGTCATGCTTTATGTGGGGTAGAGTGGAAGGAAGACTTTTATTGGGCGACTGTTGATGTATGTTCCTTATATACTAATATAAATAAAAGATGGGGTATTGAAGCCATGAGTAAAATGATGGGTGAAGGGCCTTGTACCATGTTTTTGATGTGTCTATTGGAGTTTTGTTTGACACATAATTATTTCAGGTGGAAAAAGGACTTCTTTCTACAGGTTAAGGGAACTGCTATGGGGGCAGCTTTTGCCCCTACTTATGCAGTTATTTATATGGGTGAATTTGAAAAATAATTTATGCTTCAACACAAATTTTTTACGAATAATGTGTTTTTTTATAGACGCTACATTGATGACCTTATTTTTGTTTGTAAGGGTGACATTGTTTTGTTTGACAAGTTCATGGATGATCTGAATGCTAATACTCATGGGTTGAAATTTATCGCTCAGACCTCTCTAAAAAATATACCATTTTTGGATGTGGAGTTTTATATAGGCAAGGATAATGTGGTTCAACACAAACCATTTAGGAAACCAACAGCGGTCAACAACTTTTTACATGCCAGTAGTATGCATCCTCCCCATTTGATTAAGGCTCTACTGGAAGGGGAATTCAAAAGAATTTTAAGGAATAGCTTGGATCCGGATTTATGGGATGAAGCCTGTGATTGTCATTAGGCTTTCATCCAGAGGATATGGAAGAGCATCTCTTTTTGAGATTAAAAATAGATTATGTGGAGCGACAGTATCTAGAAGGGGAGCTTTTAGAAGGGGAGGTTATAAGCATCAGGATCAGTCATGTATTGCTACTATGCAGGAGGATATATTTTTTGTATCTAGATATTCCAATTTTTCTACCATGGTTGAAAATATTCTTAGGGATTTATGGCATGTTGTTTGTAATGATGCACAATTTGGATATTTGTTTCCTAAGTGTATCATTTTTTCTTATGGTAGGTACAATAATTTGAAGGAATTGTTGAACAAAAAATTGGAATGCTCTGCAGACAGTAATGTTGGCATGCGAAGTTGTGGCTGATGTTTGGTTTGTGATAAAGTAAGAAATTTGCATGGAAGAAAAATAAATGGTAAAAGATATACGGCCTTTGAGAAATTTAACTGTCTGTCTTCGGGGGTCATTTATATTTTGGGGTGCAATTGTATTACACCCAAATGGTACATTGGACAAACCACTAGGAAGGTGAAGGTGTGTATTTTGGAACACCTAGGGGATATTAGGAGGGGTAATATGGATAGTCCTGTGGCATCACATTTTGTTAATATGCACAATGGTAGTATAGAAGGGTTTTTTTTATAGTGTGTTGGCTAGACCACATTTTCATGTTGGCAACTTTAAGGTTGAATTGAGTAGATTAGAATATAAAATGATTTTGGGATATCATACTTTATATCCCAGAGGAATGAATTTGGATAGTGGTTTGACTATGTAGTTAGTGTTACTCACATTTTGTTTTTGTGAGGCACTTTAAGTTATTCATTTATTTAAAGTATACACAAATTCTTATATTCGATACAGTTCAGCTTTTTGTGTATTTAAGAAGTATGTATTTATTATATTGTTTGTATTAAGGATGTATTTTACATAAATTTATATATTAATTGTGAATATTTTTGACATTTGGAGATTGAAGAGTTAATAAGTTAATGAAGTATTTAATTGATGTGTGTATTTAAAGGATGAGCTTGTATGATTATTTGTTCCACTGAAGACGAATTGCCGAGGTACCAGGACATATGCGTTATATGGATTAAAACTTTTCATCCTATTACTTGACTTTTTTGAATTTTTGGTGTTTTTTCTGTCATTGGCGTTGGAGTTTAGGTTTTGTCATGAAACTCTTGCAGCATCTGATAATTGTTCACAACCATAGTATCTGCTGACAAACTGCAATTAATAGATGTATTTATAGGTCACCCATAGGAGATCAAAGTACACTCTTGTCAAATGCATTTCATGTGAATTAATGTAACCAAAAGAAATCCAATTAGAAAAGAATAGATGGAAGTTTTGTATTTGGGGAGGAGCATTAAATACCAAAGATAGGGGAATTTTCTCTTCCCCTTGAAAAAAAAAATATTTTCTTTGACAAACCTTACCTCTATAATTTTGTTCTTTGATATTTTATATGAGAGACCAGAATTCAAAGTAAGTGTACTTTAACCTGTTGACATAACTCCATATAGATATAGATACATATATTGATATAGATTATATATATCTATATCATCTATAGTTTTATATATATATATATATATATATATATACACGTATAGAGCTCTCTCTCTCTCTCTCTCTATATATATATATATATATATATATATATATATATATATATACAGACACACACATGCACACACACACACACACACATATAGATATAGACAGATATATTTATTTATTTATTTATTTCCAGTTTTATTACCGGGGAGGTCCACTGTGCTCAATGAGCCCGTTTTCAGTGGAGGCCTGTAGAGAAAAGCTCCATATTACATACAAGTAAACAAAAATGAAATTATACAAAGTAATGTGAAAAAGTATAAATGCAAAATGGAAAGACAATTCTAAAACATATTTACAAAGTTGTTTAGAGAACTATTTGTACAATAATTAGGTTGATAGAGGCAAGAGAACAGCATTTACTTAGTTAATAAGAGTTCACAATTATAGTGAAAACAGTTATTAGTTGTAGGTTAAAAATTTGAAGGTTGTAGTATATTTAAGTTTAGCAGAAATGGGAAGAGATAAAGGTGGGAAGTACACTGTTAGCAGAGCATATATTATAGTTTCTGGAGTATTCATAGAGAGGTAGTTGAACAATAGTAAAAGTGGAGTTCACACATGGAAGGTGTGATTGCTATTGTTAAACAGCATCAGCTAATATAGGTAGTTAGTAAAGATTAATTGTTCTCAGTAAGAGGGGATGAAATCAAGGACTATATACAGTATTTACATTATATACATTTAAAGTAGAAATGCAATATTAATAGTGTAGTATTACATTTGATTTAGAGGGAGGCAGATGTTTAGGAGGTCTTTAGATTTAGAGTGAGGTAGCTGTTTAGGAGAACAGTCTGGGGTGGGGGAATATGTAGAGAAGTTCTACTAGGAAACATCCATAGAAGAGTCTAAGCAGGTTAAGTGGAGAGAATACAGTTACATTTCCAATGCTGGGCAAGGTAGGCATGAAACTGGGTTTTAAAGTATTCATAGTTTTCAGAGAGTCTAAGAGAAGAAGGGAGGGAGTTCCATGTTTTGGCTAAGGAAGAAGATAGGAGAAGGTGACCAGCAGGTCTTTTAGGTTTGTATACAGAGAGGAGATTCTGGTGTGCAGATCTCAGGCCTCTTTGGTGGGTGTAAAAGGGTAAGATATTTGCTAGAGCAGGGAATAAAGTTTGTTTGAAAATTAGTTTGTTGGCAGTAGTGAGTTGAAGGTAGTCGAGTTGACTGGGAAGTTCTAGCCACTTTAGCAGGTGGAGAGATGTGCAGTGGTGGGAGGAGTAATTAGCTTTAGTTGCGAATTTAGAGATTTTGTTCTAACATGTTTCTAGTTTTGAAGAGATGGAAGAGCATACATTGTTAAGTAGGGGAGCACCATATAGAAGAGAAGGTAGTAAGTAGGTAGTGAAAAGAGTTTGTCTGGTAGATGAAGAGAGGAATTGGGGATGTCTATATAGCATGCCAAGTTTCTGGTGAGTTTTTTTAATGTTTAGCTGAATATGTGTGTCAAATTTTAGGTGTTCATCTATGGTTACTCCAAGTAGTTTAGCAGAAGGAACAATTTCTATAGTGCAGTTAATATTGCTAAAGATACTGAAAGACTGTTTGTCAAGGTGGAGGGTTTTTGATGGGGAGAAAAGTAGAATTTTGGATTTATTAGCATTTAGGGAGAGAGGATTTTGAAGCATCCAGTTTTCAGTTGTAGAAAAGGCCAACTGAGTTTTTGCTAGGAGGTCAGGGAGATTAGAAGCAGAACAAACTAATGTTGAGTCGTCTGCATATTGCAATATTTTAGTGTTAGGAACGGCAGCATGAGAATCATTAATAAATACATTGAAGAGCATTGGGCCAAGTATGGATCCCTGGGGAACTCCAGTAGGGGTGGGTAGGAAGTTTGAGGTGCCAGTCTGACATTTCACAGCTTGGGGTCTATTAGAAAGGTAGCTGCTAAACCATAATAGGGTGTTCTGTGAGAGATTAAGATTAGAAAGACGATTTAGAAGGTAGGTATGCAAATATTTATTCAGCTGATTGAGAAAAAATGCCATCAGATATCTTGAGCTGATACCCGATCAGTTGAATAATCAACTAGTCAAAACTGTAAGTATGCAATGGACTGCAAGATACATAATATAAAAATATGCCTTTCTTTCTGTTGTGATATTGTAGTGTAGCCAAAATTGGGTATATGTACTTTCCAAACTGTTGTGCGATTTCTGTGTTGGAATATATGAAGCTGAGAGGGTCCATATGAGTGCCTGTGTTTGAACCCCCTGCATAAAATCGGAATTTAGCATTGATGTATTTGTTGGTGTGTGGTATGATGTGCATATGCAAGTGTATATGTGATGTTGGACATGCTTGTGTATTTTTTTCTTATAGTTTGTAATTTATGTGTTTCTATGTGGGGGGTAGATGCATGTATTTGTGTGTATCTATGCACAATTATTTATTTCTATCACTTTTAATGCAGTAATTGTTTTATAGGATGAATCAATATCTACTCATACATACATGCTCACATATAATGTTACAAACAAGGGTGCACATGTGTAGGTGTTACAGATTGTAAACAGACATATATGCAGTTGGGTATTTATGTTTTGCACTTGTAGTTGATTCATTTATATGCAGAATTCTACACACACACACAATCGTTCAAAATATAATTATATATATATATATATATATATATATATATATATATATAATTATATCTTGAAAGATTGTATGGCACAGAGATCTGTAGTGATGATAAGTGTGGATCTGATAACATGGTCTTGTTTTGTTACCAATACATATAAAAATGTGAGGAGGAACAGATGTGCGCTACTTCTGAGAACAGAATATTGGACTATGCACTGTGTAACATGTATTAGGGTGAGAGTTTTCTGGACCAGCAGTTTTCACTTAAAACTTTCCCTTGTTTTTGTCAAAATCGCTTAAGCTTTTATTTGCAACTTTACTTACCAATGAGTTGTTCCTCTTCATGTGATCACTGCATTCCAGTTTGTTATTTAGAATATAAATGATTACAATAGTCATATCTTAGTATAACTTTTATTCATACACCATTCATAGGAGAAGAAATTTCCAGTTCCAGCCCCCAACTACACCGACCACCAGGCTCACATACATTAGAGAATTGTAGATGCTATGCATTTCTGACTCACTCACTTGTATAATTTACTGTAGTAAGATTAGTTATACCTGCCTACAAATATCACAGCTCTGCTTTGTATTAAACCAGTTAAGAAATTAGATTTATAAGATAAAGGATGCCTTAACTGTAAGATGGTCTGGAAGAAATTTCAGTGAAAAACTGTTATGGAGCAACTCTATGAAAAAAAAAATCCTGGTGTGTTCTGTCTTTAAGATTTCTGTGATGAGTGATTGTAGTTTAATCACGACGTTTTTGTAACTCACAGCAGAGTATAAATTGTGCTATGGAAGATTTTTGAAATAATGAGGTATAAGCGTCTTGAATGTTAAAAATAGTTGTGGTATCAGAACAAATGCTTTCTTTCTGCTACTGCTATGAAGAATTTGTAATTTAGTAAAGTAACACTTGAGAGAATGGTTAAAAATGGCCCTACTATGAAACCTTGATCCACAGGAAGCTGAGTAACCGCATTTTGAAACACAAATATCCAAAACACCAAAATGGGGAAAACTTCAACTGCAATTTTTTTTTTTTTTTTTTGTAGTAGGGAAGCCACTCTGCTGCATCCCCATATGAGGAGCAATCCCACTTCACCCGTTGAACTTATGTATCTATATATATAAATTACTATCTGTGTGATATCTAAACATGCATTAGAATGATTCCTATATTTTTGGAGACTTCTCCTTTCATTATATATACTTGATGGTGGAGTGTGTGTGTGTTTGTGTGTGTGTGTGTGTGTGTGTGTGTGCGTGTGTGTGTGTGTGTGTGTGTGTGTGTGTGTGTGTGTGTGTGTGTGCGTACAGATAGTAATTTCCTATGAAACAACAGTCATCAGTGTTATGCTCCTCTGTTTCTTGTGATGTGAGCATTTGATGCTCTGGGAATTTTACTTTGGTCAACTGTAAATTTACTGCTCAAAATGATTTTCATAGGGTACCATGGTGGTTTCTTTAGTAATAGGTGCTAACCCTAACAATGCCCCTTCCCTCAACCCTAACCCTACACCTTAACATCATTAAAACCTTCCCATAACACCAACACTATTCATATAAATTTGAGACTAATGTTACGGGGGGTGGTTGGGTGTTTAATTTAAATACTGGGAGAGGAAACAAGTTTTCATCTCTTGATATTATTGTTTTTGTGTTTTTTTTTTTTGCTTTTGTGTATGATCAAGCTTATTTTGTAATTTTTTTAAATTTAATATTAGGGCAGTTCAGTCATATAAAATACAATAGTTGCATATATAATATCTATATGTACATATACTATATATATATATACACACACACACACACACACACACATATATATATATATATATATATATATATATATATATATATATATATATATATATATATATATATATATCTTCCTTTGGCTGCACTTGATTGTCAAAAACTGATACCTGGTGTGGGAACAGAAGCCACAACATTTGTCAAAAATGTGAGTGTACTACCAGCTAAGCCAATGTCACTGCCTCCTACTTCCCCTTTTTGCATGTCCCAGTGAACTACTATGACATCCCACAAAGTATGGATTGTGAATCCCCGAGTTCCTATATTTCAGGTGACTGATGTATATAGATAAATAGATAGATAGATAGATAGATAGATAGATAGATAGATAGATAGATAGATAGAGAGCTGCACACACACACACACACACACACACACACACACATACACACATACATATATATATATGCAAAGAGAGAGAAAGAGATATATGTTTGTCATACAGGCTAAAGACTGATAGAACTCTTGTTAAGTGGCTTCCTTATGGTGCCTCACTAAACACAGTGGTTATGGGAATCAGCCCCAAGGCTGGCTCAAGATATGGAGGGCATCGATGTGTTAACCATAGAATTAATCCTTTGCAGAAACTGCCATACATATCTACATGCACATATACTCACACAGACCATGCACACTTACACCCCTCCCACACAGATATTTGTATGTATATCTTGTACTATGAATGAACAAAGTTCATCCTGCCAAGGGTTTGAATTTCCATTCTCATTTTCTAAAAATGGTTGAAAAAAATAAATTTTAAGTGTTTTTTTTTTTTTTTGTGTGGGGGAAGCCCCCTGCACCGCTTTTGATATGGGGTAAGCCCCACTTCCCCCAAACTTATATAAACCAGCTCCACTGTGATGCCAACTTGAAGAAGAGGGCTATTATATGCCAAAGGAGCATCACTGCTAGCATAACTCACCGACAGTGATTTCCTGTGCAGGAGCTCTGATCCTTGGAGAGCTAAACGTCAGGCAAATAATGCTCCAGAACCAAAAGTAGGGTAATGGTATGTATATATTTACAAATGACTCCGCAACCTTTTCTTTCTATAATGTCTGATTTATTTTTATTTATTTTCTTGTTTAAATATGTGTTCCATTGTTAAAGTAATACTATATCATTTTCCCACTTTAAGGAATGCAATGGGATCTGTGAGACTAAGAAATTATTTAAAATATTCACACTTTTTTTCCATTAATTTTTCTGAAGTTTCAGATATATACACATTTATATATATATATATATATATATATATATATATATATATATATATATATATGTAGATATGGTTTACTATCATATGTTTGCTCCTGCAATGTGCGTATTACCGTTTGTGCAAATTGTATAGGCAAAAATGGTAACGACTGTGAAATATGTCGTTACCATTTTTGCGTATTACCGTTTGTGCAAATTGTATAGGCAAAAATGGTAACGACTGTGAAATATGTCGAATGCAGAAGTGCTGAATTGTTCTAACTTGGCACAATTCGAACATTCACCACACTTCTGCACCTCTACATATTCAGCAACCAACAATAAAGACCATTTTTGCAGGGGGGCAAGCCCCCCCAAACTCCCTGCTACTTATATATACAAACTCTGAGATCGCACTACAGTAAGGGAAAGGGTGCATTTCCTGATCCCCACTATAGCTTGATCTCCATTAAAATGTAGAAACTCACAACAGCTCAATAACCCATACATATAAAATAATGTTTACTGTTACCATGGCCACATAAGGGTACCCATACCTGTAGTGTGGAATCTATTGCAGTATTTCTAGGAGTACAACAATTGCCTGTATAATAATCTGCTTTGAACCGGTAGTTCATTGTAGTCCAACTATACACAATCTGGAAACCAGAATGTAACTCGCATTGTTATTACTGAAATGCACATATGCAAAATACATTTCCTATTCACAATGCTGCATTTCAGCTTTTTAATGTTCACAGATATGAGTCAGTCTCCAGCTGATTTCAACCTTTTCAAAACTGCACAAGGTATGATCATAAAAATGATAGGAAACCATATATATATATATATATATATATATATATATATATATATACACACACACACACACACACACACACACACACACACACACACACACACATACAAACACTTTCTTGAAGTTGAAAAAAACAATGCCAGGAAAACACTAAAAATTAGTGTGGACCAAAAGAGTATACTATTATAACTGTGAATTGTAACACTGGTGTAACCTTAAAGCAAGAATCTACCACTCACTGATAATACACAACAAAATCTCCAAAGTCCTTCCCTACATCTGAAATAAATTTCAGATGAAAATTTCTGTTATTAATTTATTGCCTTTTAAATCTTTTAAAAATGCCTTGCTGACATGTATGAGTATCTTTGCTTTTAACTTGGGGATGACTGAAAAAGGTCACTGTAACCATTCACCTTTGCTGTAAATACATAAATAAAAAAGCAAAAATTATTTGCCAAAACTACCGTCTTTTCTTTTGACACTCAGAATAAAACAGATATGTGATAATTTCATAGCTTGATTTACTACTTACTTATTTATAGATATATTTTTTACACAGAAAGTCAGAATGGGCCCAGAAGAAGATTTAATTTTCAAAAGAGCCTGGGGAGAAAAGCTCCCTGGGCTTATTTTCATATTGATAATAATAAAAGATTTGTGTGTGAAACATTATCAGAAGCCTTAGATAGGTCAATACAGAGGATACAAGTTTGCTTGAGTCCTTAGCCTTGTTTTCAGTGTCTGGGAAGGACAGTAGTGCAGAAGTTGTATTGTGATTGGCCTGAAAGCCATGTTGAGTAGAGGTTAGGATTTGGTTATTAAGGAGATGGAGGAAAAGCTGTTTATGCATCCATTTTCCTAAAAATTTATAGAGAGGGGAAGTATAGTCAAAATCTGGATTCATCTGTTGAGTTGCCTCTTTTATGAAGGGGAATAATGTGAAATGTTTACCATATGGATGTGATATAGGCTTCATTACAGATCTGTTGATTAAGGTACTTGATGGGCATGCTGTGGCCTCAAGAACTAGTTTAAGGTATTCTGGTGAGAGGTTGTCAGCTGTGAAAGAGCAGAGCTTGAGCTTAGGTAATAGCTTTTTATCACACAAGTAGGGACAATATTTAAAGTAAAGGAAGGAGGGGTAGTAATGACAGGTTGTTTAGATTCAGATTGGTCTGGTGTAAAATGAGTTGTGTTGCGACATTAATAATGGTGAGATGAAAGGATGGGAGTTGGAGGATGTTTGAGGGTGGAGGTGTATATTTGTTTAGTGGAGACAGGCTTTCAATGAAGTAAGTATTGAATTTTGCTACAATTTGAAGGGGGAGCTATTTGGGTTAACTCGGTTCCATTTTTCTTTTAGCATTCAGTAATGAATTAACCAAAGACAAGATTTTTTTTAGGATTTTGTTTGTGCATGGTTTGTATATTAGTATAATTGTTTATATAATCATTGTTTAGTTGTTTTTTGTGACCTGATTGTGAAGTTGCCTAAATGTTTGAAGGTCTTTAGTCTTCTTGTTTTTCTGCCACTCTTTCCAAGCTTTTTGTTACTACTGAGCAAAAGGTTCCTCTGCTGTTTAGAAAATCATGGAGAATGTTTAATTTTGCTTTTTTTCATTTTTTTACATGCAAGAGCGAAAGTGTTGAGTGGGTTTAAGATTTAGAAATAAAGTTTTATAGTAATTAACAGCATCGTCTAGAGAGAATATTTCTAGAATGGACCAGTTCATAACTGGTAAAGAACTGAGAAATTATTTTGGTTGAATTTTGACCAGTTATGATTCGTTTTAAATTCATGTGTTTTTGCTTGATAATATTACTAAGTTTATAAGCTAGAAGGTGGAAAGTGGCCATTTAAGGCATCACAAAATATTGCAGCAGTTGTGAAGTTACATGGGTCAAACATCAGTATCCAGCCAAGAATTGTGTCTTTATCATGGGATTTATTGCATTTCGTTGGCAGTTTTATAAGCTACATGAACACAAATAGATTCATAATGCAGGATGGACAGTGAGAGGTCCAACATTGCCAGTTGATATTTACATCCCGTAGCATGATAGTTTCACTCAAGATGGTAATAGATATCCAAAGAAATATGTATTCCAGTGTGGGGATGTTGATACCTGGGGGAATATAAAGCAAAATAATGAATAGACTTATTCTTGTTTATGTCTAGGAAGGTAATAAGAATTTCAGTATTTTATAGTTTTGGAATGGAGTTTGAGTATTGGGCAAGAATGTGGATGTTAAGATAAGAGTACGGCTATGCCATAAGCTTTCTTTTGAATTCTGGTAGATCTAGTTATACTGCACTGCAGTTGGGGAACCAGTTCTGTATCCTTTATGCTGGACTGTTTCTTTGATAGTTAAGATGTCCGGTGTATAAAGAGAGATCCATACATACTCTGGTGATATTGTTACATATGTTAAGCAGGCTTAATGTAATGAAGCCTAGACTTTTAGGCTGACTTTTTGAAGTGGAGATGGATCTGAGAAGAGGTTTGTGTAATCTTGCCATATTAATGGAGGAATATCAGACATGTGCATGTTAGATCTAGGTAAAGGGGTTGAGATAAGAGTTGGAGTAGACTGGGAGATTATATTTTGTTTGTGGCATTGTGAGGTCACTATAGTAGTATCTAGAGTATGGAGTGAATAAGATGGATGACACGTTGAGGGATTTGTCATGCATAAAATCTAGATATTGAATCTGCCTTTGTTATTAAGGAATGCTATTTTATTTTTAGGTTGGGGGTTGGCAAGTATGATTTGTTAATGAGTAAAAGGACTGAATACAGCTATATTGAAGTGGTGTAGCAAAGCAAATATTTAAGCCATTTCAAATTCTTAAGTCTCCACAGTCAGTATTTCTCAGCATTCTGCTTTGGCATATTGCTCCATCAACCAGTGTTTGAAGATCCAATCCATGAAGAGATTTAGTGAAGAGGAAATCATAGTTTTATATTATACAAGAAACCACCCCATTC
This sequence comes from Protopterus annectens, assembly GCF_019279795.1. Classification (NCBI taxonomy): domain Eukaryota; kingdom Metazoa; phylum Chordata; order Ceratodontiformes; family Protopteridae; genus Protopterus; species Protopterus annectens. Next base: position 324,971,315 of record NC_056725.1, read on the forward strand.
ATAGAAGCAGGACAAGCCACACAAATTGTAATGACCATGCATCATCATTATTATTACTATTATTATTATTATTATTATTATTATTATTAAATAAATCAACACATCTTCCCATGCCCTTCATATTTATCTGTTGCTCTGCCTTTGTCATCTCAATGCATGCAAGATGACAAAATAGGCAAATGGAAAACTAGAAAACTAAGGGATAACAACCTGCAAAAAAAGAGCTCATTTATGATTTTGAGTCTTGAGACACTGTTGTTACACAGAGCATAGCAGTATTTTCCAGTTTAGCACAGAGTGTAAGAGGCCTGCATGGATTAAGACAGAGGGAAGTCTATGTACCACATGAACAGTGTCCCAGATGTGCAAATGGGAAATAAGCTGGCCTTATTATACTATTACAGCAGGAAAAAGAAAGAAACAGATTGCCCTGGTTATCCTAGACATGAACGCTATTTTACATTTAGGTCTTTTTGAAGGGAGAAAGGAATTTTGTATTTAAAATATAATGACAATAAGAGGGATTTGTGAACTGCTTTTCCAAAATTACTCCAGACACAGCTTTGTTATACATTCTAGCTATCAGAGGCAGCATAGACATCTTCCAGAGGTCTGTAAGCTATCAATGCAAAGTGTCAATCTAGATCAGCTCTAAGAAAAAAAAGACAAAAAATTATTATACTTAAATAATGGCCACTAGTTTTAAAATAAAGACTTCTATAAAATTATTATTTATTATCTGTTTACTGTGATAGTCATTAATGAAGATGTTAGTAAAAGGCATTGCTATGATCAGCATTTATTTTGGTGTTGTAGACAGTTTGCAACAGATTTTATGCTGAAACATGAATATGTTTTTTATACAATTCCATATATATATATCCTTAAATGAAACTGCTTGTTTGCTACTGATAAGGCAACTATTGTTTTTAATCTTCAGGAGATAATAACATAATAACTGCAATGCTGACCTAACATTAAATGAACAAGTAGTGAATAAAATCACAAATGAAATTCCTGGCAGCTATTTCCTTCTGCAAATACTGAAATACTATGCTTAGAAATATTAGAGAAAACGTGTATATACCTACTACTTTTTCTGCTTCTGTTGGTACGATTTTGTAGTTAACAGAACAGCATGGTTTTCATTATTAGATTTAATAAACACATTGAAAATAGAGCTTTGAAAGAGGTGTGCAAATTGAAACTGGAGAAGCAGCTGTGAATATCAGAGAAAGAGATTAGCTGGGAAATAATGAAAGAATCATTAATAAAACAGCCAGAAAAAAAGAATGAAAGAAAAAGGCCAGCTCAGAAATGATAAAATGACTGTCTAAATAAATCTTTATTATGTTTCTAGGTCTTGCACAGTAACTAGAAATGATGCATTATTATAACATAATGAGTAGCCTTCAGAATCACAATATTCCATGGTGATAATGAAGAGTGATTACAGGTGATTATACATGTTCTGTTGGGAAGGATACAGCTTTGAGCCAGGGCAAATCACGGGGATGAAGAATAAGAGGATTACTCCGAGAACAGTTTCCAGATTAAAAGATCTAGTTACGCAGTGTCATATTTAATGTTCAGGATTAGCAACTGCCAAATGTCCTTTACAGAGTTATTAAGAAAACAGAGGGAAACGTATACATAGGTTAAACAAATTATCTTTGTGTTGTTTAGTTATATAAGCAGTAAAATAGATTCCCTGTGGGTGGAAAACACAAGTTGAGTGGCGAGACAGGTACAGTACAAGCGGCTTTGTGTTAGCTGTCTTGCCTGAAAAGTCTTAATAGTCAAAGATGTATAACTATAGTTTGGATTTTTTACAATATTTCAGTACTGTAAAAAGAAATCCAGCCATGTCCTAACTTTGAATTATTATGGTACAATGCACATTTATATCACTATTCTACTGTTTTATCAAAAACTGAGCTTATTTATATATACTTAAAATTAGGTATAATAACAATGGCAAACCAAGAATAAACAGAGATTATATCATGAAAACATAATCTCTATATTGTGTGCAATATTTGCATAAGCTCATCAGTTATAACATAATGATAATTAAATGCCTCTTCAGGGCAAGCAAGCAGCAAATCCATCTAGGATGCCTGGAAGATCAGAAGACTGTGGGTTTTATCCTCATACTAGGTGACTGCATTCATATTTCCATAATGGTACTGTGGTGTAGCATTGGCGGAGAGTTGCAACATTTATAAGTATCAAATTCCAGATAAAATTTTAAACTGAGATTCCAACTGCCTGCATTGGCGGCAGCTTAAGAAGACGATAAAGATCACACAGCGCTTGCGGAAAACAGGTTCTGAATGCCCTTCTACATCTTCAACAAAATAACCAAAGTACTAGGAGACCCTATTTAAGGAGCAAAATGGCCCTAAAAAGTCTAATCAATACCGTGCTGAGATTCATCAAAATAAACAGTCCACATCTTAGTTTCAGCATTGTGAAAAATGTTATTATCTTACAGTAGAAAGAGAGTATTAGAGCAAAAGAGCAAAGACATTGCCACTGTACCCAAGCGTTTACAGATGAAATAAAATTCAAAGGAATAGGTCCATAGCTATTACACAATAGCAAATACAGGACCTAGTATTTTCTGAAGCCCCTATCATTCAATAGGATTCCAAGAGGCCTGCAGGCTTCTTGCACTGTAGAAGAGGGATTCAGCATTTTCCTCTGGCTCTTAACTACCACAAAGAAATGATCATTCTAATAAAACTTTATAATTGGCATTCCCCTTCAAAAGTAAGTTCCCAAAAGATAAGAGCCAGGAAAGTGTTCTACATATAACTCAACATAAACATTTTCACCATTAAACAGGTCAAAAGCGAGCCCTTCAATTATTAAGAAAATATTTTCTCATGGTCTGACTCATACTTAAGTAAATAAAACATGAGAACAGACATATACTTGTGAAGCACACAATCAAGGACAGAATAATATAGATTTGAAAAAAGGCTGTGACCTTATTCTGCAAAGAATGCTCTCAGTGATCTGCCTGAATGACACAATCTCAATAGAATGGCTTCATTTGTCACCACAAAAGTGGAAAAATATATATCAAAGCACTACCTTTCTGTCCAGGTCTGGTGACATAGATGGATAAAGCCTGGACTGTGACTCAGGTGACCCAAATTTCATTAATAGCTCAGATACCTGATGGAGCCAACAAGGAATAATGGGAGTTAGCAGACGTTGCTGGCATGTCCATCCCATGGGGAGGGAAAAGGGTGCAGCTCACCACTTAGCTAGAAGGAGTACTAGTTGTTTTACACCCAAAACAAGGGGGTTTTGAGCAAGCATTGGCCATGTGCATTAGATGTAGCTGAAAGTGTGCATGGAGACATGTTCACTATGACTAAAAGCAGTTCTGGAGCTTGGAGAACTGCCTTAGGAGAAGGGGATTCTCCAGTGGGAGAAGGATAGGCTGCCCCACTGGACCTGGAAGCTAGCATGATCTCCTTCCCCCTACTGTCCTCTCACCATGCAGATTGCAATGAGCTGAAGAAGTACCCTGAATAGGAGTTAAAGGGTTGTAGGACTTTCATCTAGCCCATAGATGCCTGGCTTTTATCCCCAAACTGAATGAATGGACAGCCTGGGTGGGGAAGCCATCAGTCAGGCCCAAAGAGGCTTTAGAAAATATCCTCATAGGAATGAACTTGTAATAACAATAATGATAATGATAATAATAATGATAATAATAATAATAATAATAATAATAATAATAATAATAATAAACCGAGAGGACTGCAGGGAGAAAACAGTTGTTCAGAAACAATTAAATCAAATACACCCTATTCATCCTATCCGAAAACATCCCTTTCTATTGCATTAATCTCACAGACCTGGACATAAATAAATAAATAAATAAATAAATAAACACTGTTAATAAGGCAGTTTCACGTGGTAGAGGTAAGAGAATAATCTTTCACACCTATTAAAAGGTAAATGATATTGACATCGTAATTATATTTTTCCTCCACCTGTAGCAATTTCCTAATCTTCTGAAGAACCTCCTCCCAAATGAAGATGTGAGTCAAAATAAAATACCAAAACCTTAAGCTGGAACTATATCCAGTTTGATACAAGACACAATATTTTTATACTGCCTCAAAAAATTCATGATTTTTTTCTTATTTGCATTAATGGATACAGCAACCAACTAAGCATAGACTCATAGATGTCTCTGGTCTCCACTGTACACATGTCACAGGATAAATCATCCATATAGCCAAAGTATAGAGAAGCAGACACTTCAACACAGTTTTAAAAGTACTGAGTTTATAGAGGTCCATTGAAAATGGAACAACTTCACCACTCAGGTGAGTGCCCTTCTCTGAATACTTTCCTCTATGCAACCTCAGCAGATGTCTCCACTGTAAAGGTAAATTCCTGACTCAACAGCATAAATCCCAGCAATAATCAGGGTATGCTGCATAGTCAAATTATGTCTTCAACATGTGGAATACCTTACGCAGCCCACATAGGGAAAGGGACAGTAAGTTTAGCTTTAAAACAAAATCTCCATGCACAGCTCCTAAATGTTAGATCTGTCTCAGCTGACTGACTAACTGCTATCCTATCTATACTTTCTGGTGACATATTCCTCTGTCTTGCTACCACTCACGACTGGTGTACTTTAATCACATTCCCCCTTCTTAGCTAACCTTCCAGTTTACTTCCTACACAAACGCCTTCTCCCCATCTACCTTCCTAAGATCAAAACAGTTCTACTTTGGAACCAACTATATTACTAGTACGTTGGAACCATCATATGTTGAAAACCGTTTTTAACATATACTGACTTTGTAATGTAATAATTTTATTTCAATATAAGGTCTTTATTATGAAAGATGTATTTATTTTGTATGTATAAATTTATGTATGTATGCACATACATCTGCGTGTAACTATGTAATATTTTACTTGGTATATCTTTTGTCTAATTTTTAATACATCTTCTGTCTTATTATCATGGTAGGTAAATTATTTATTTATATATTTTTTTCTGCTTGTTATCAAGCTTTTCTCTATGGGCCACTGCTAAAAAGGGGCCTTGCAATTCCCATTCAGACAACCCCTGCAAACGAATGCAATCAATAAAATAAATAAATACAATTATGTCAACATGCAGAAGGAACAGGAAAGGACTTGCATGGCTGCTCTGTTTCAGTAGGAACTGTGCAATACAGCTAACTATGCATCAGCACACAGACGTCAGTAAATCTATAGAAGCTACAAAGACAGCCAGGAGTACTTTAGGAATGCATGAGTAGCAATTAAAAAAAAAAAAAAACAATACCCGCCTGAGTCTTGCCACAAATTTGTAAGCTGCTGAGCAGATGGATTAAAACACCCTGACTTGTCTGTTCTACAACATTAAACAACAACTTGTAATCAACACTGGGGCATGGCAGATGTCTCCAAATGAAACTTTCTAACTGTGAAGGAGTCATAAACTACACAATAAATCAAATCTGCATAAGAACATACAAAAAATTCTTCCTGAGATATGTGCAATGTCCATCTGTTAAAACACTAAGACATCTCTTCCATACCTGTCACACTTAAGGTCTGATGTGGAAACTAATACCCTTTTCAATACAGGGAAAAGAACAGGCTTATGAACTACTCAACAATTGACCTATTCTGTCTTGCACTCCATAGAAATGGAATCAAGCATACCCATCACACAGACCATTAGTATGACATTAGATCTTCTTTCATTGCAGCCCTTAGCAAAATAAAACACTTTATACCATCATTTTCCATTTTATTTTGCCCCACAAAGTTGAGATGGATAGGCTATATGTTATCCCTCGCCTATTTACTTTCTTAGAAATTGAAATAATTTGGCTGCCTTATCCTGGTATTATCTGTCACTCGTTCGGTCAGGATAAAACTGATGAACAGTTGTGGGTTCAGTTCAAGCAGCATTATTATATACAAACACATCAGGATTGAGGCTTAGTAATTTAAACTTAAATAAACTTATAAACAGATTGACTACTGCACTCATACATGTTAACACTATAGCTGTTCTCTCAAAATGGCACTGCTGCCTGCATGTGCTCTCTATTTATATGCACATGCCCTCACTTTGAAATGCCTCTTAAAATTCCCACACGCACTCTGTTCTACATCCTCCCTCTTTGAGAAGTAAGTCATACACAGTAATAATGACAACAATCATTGACATCCAATTGTACAGAAATAATACTTTTACATGCAATTCTACAAATCTAATTACAAATAAAACAATCATGTCCAGACTGAAATATGACCTGATTGACATAAAAACATGGACTGGGTTTAGCAACAGGGACTGTCTTTAATGAATGTTCGACTTCAGGGCATCTGGGACATCTTTAGGAATGGGAATAGATACTGAAACGTCCTTCAACAGGAACATTGTCTGGGTTGCTCTGAGATCTAGAGTCTGTGTCACAGGTATAATGCTGCAATATCAATTCAGACACCAGAAGAAGATGCCTGTGATTTCTTCTGTATTCTATACCCTCAGATTCCACTAAGTAGGATCTCGGCTCGGCACATATACCTCTCACTTGACCAATTTGATCAAAACCTTTTGCCATTTGCATCTTGACTATCTCACCTTCTTTCAATGGACAAAGAAATCTGCTCGTATTATCATAGTTGGACTTCTGAAATAAACACTTTTTGAATAGTTGGGCTTTGATTGCTCTGGTGTTTTTAGCATTAGGCACCGACAAACTGAAACTGATAGTCAAGGTCATTCTGGATTGCCTAGATAGAAGTCTCTGAACAGGCGAGCCAAGTAAATTGTCAAGGAGTATATTTCTGAAATTAAGCAAATTCAAGAAAATATCTGTATTGTCATGCTTTGACCTCTCTGTTAACTGCTTTGCACTTTGCACTGCACGTTCACCTAGGCCGTTTGACTCTGGGTACTCAGGACTACTACTAACATGGATAAAGTCCCACTCTTTTGCAAATTTCTGAAATAGTTGACTGGGAAAGTGGGCACCATTGTCAGAAATAACTTTGTGTGGACTACCATGGCCTGAAAAATTGTGTTTCAAATTAGTAATGAGAGTACTGGACGTTAGGTTAGGGAGCAGATCAATCTTGAACCAGTTTGAATAAGACTCTACCATCTCTAAGTAATGTTGACTGTTCCACTCAAATATATCAGTGGCTACTGTTGACCAAGGTAGTTCAGGGATCTGGCTTAGCTGAAGTGGCTCTTTTTTCAAATGTGGTTTAGTACTATTGCAGACTGAACAAAAAGATAGTATGTTATTGATATCTTTTAATAGAGAAGACCAAAATAATAGTCATCTCACCCTTCTTTTGGTAGATTCAGAACTTGGGTAGCTGTTTTGCAAAATATGGATGTACTCATGTTGTAAGGAAGTAGGATCAACAACTTTAGGACCACTGAAAATGATACCATCCTCCATCAACAGCTTATCTCTGTAAGGAAAATAAGGTTGCACTTCTTTTGGTACACAGGATTGCTTTGATGGCCAGTCAACATTGATGAAGCACATTACCAGACTTCTTGTAGCAATTATTGTAGCACACAAAAGTGCTATCAGTACTAAATGTTCTACAAGGAAACAGCTTCAGTACTTATTAATGCCCACACCTTCAAGCATGTCGAAAGGTCAGTTCACTGTGCTTTCTGTAATTAAGCGGGTGAACTAGGGCATATTGAGGCAATGTAGCAACTGCCTCACGTACACTGACAACCCTCTCCTCTTACATCCCAACACTCAGACTTGTGAGAGATGCACTTATATATCCAAATTGGAAGCCACACACTCTCCAGCCAAGACCAGAATAGCTGATCAAGAGGAGAAGGTCAACACTTGCATCACACCACATGGAACACATAGCCCTCCAGAACACACACAAGCACTGTCTTCACATAAAAATACAAACCACGCACCTACCTTCACAGAGGCTCTCAATAAAAATCTACCCAAACAGCAGAGACATCCAAGGCAGAAATGCACTCAACAACCACAACACAACACTAATCACTAGACACATAACTCTCCTAAACAGTGTGCCACTCAACCAAAGCCCCTAAGACAAAACAGCATGCCTAACACACTAGTCATAGGTGACTCGATAGTGAGGCACACTGATGTCCCACTCACTGGTCTGAATAAAGAAAAAGTAACAGTCAGCTGCCTGTCAGGTGCCAGGATCCACCACATAACGCATGCACTCAGGTCCCTCAACAACAGGTACAAATATGACTCTGTCATTGTACATGTGGGTGTGAATGACCTGAGATGTACCTCCCTGGACTACATGAAAAGAGACATGGAGGAGCTCTCGGATTATGTAGCCCAGGCGGGTATAGCCCTAGCCCTGAGCAGCATCCTACCATCACCCAGCATGATACCACGGTACAAGCAGAAAATGATTGATTTCAACAATTGGCTAAGTTTCTGGTGTCATTCTAAGGGGATCCAGTATCTGTCTGCCTGGAATAACATGATTAACAGACCTCGATGCTTTGCCAGAGGTGGCCTGCATCTGTCACCCCTGGGCTTCTGGATACTGGCCAAGGTTCTTGCAAACCCTATAGTGCCTTTTTTAGGAGGTGTTCCAAAGACCAAATTACCACCATAACAGCTAAAAACAAATGCAATCTGAGAGTCATGCTGCTCAACACTAGAAGTCTAAATCTTAAAATGCACTCTCTCTAAATACTCCTCAAAATGGAGAACATCGACATTTCTGCTGTAACAGAGACCTGATTCAAGGGAGCAGAAAGCACCCCTGCACTACCAGGCTATAAGTCATTCCATGCCTTTCAGCTCCAGAACTTGGACTGAAGCTCCAAAGGTGGTGTTTCCATATTCATAAAGGATGCACACACCTCCAGGCTGGTAGTCCAATATAACGCATCTGAGATACTTCAGGTGCAGCTAACATTGGGTAAGACAGCAATTCAGGTTGTAGCCTACTATAGGTCCCCAACCATGTCCCAAGACTCACACTCCACATTCCTAAGCACCCTGGAGAATATTAGGGTCCAACCTAACACTCTCATACTGGGCGACTTCAACTACCCCTCCATTAACTGGGAAAACTATTCATGTACCAGTACACTTGCCCAGTGCTTTCTGGAATTCAGTAATTCCAATGCCCTGAACCAGCTCGTTCTTACCCCCACTAGTGGCAGCAACATCCTTGACCTGGTCATTATTAACATGGGTGACCATTGCTTTACACCAATAGTTAACTCCTCCCTGGTTAGATCCTACCACAAAGTAATCACATTGCAAATCCACATCCCTCCCACCCCCCCCCACAAAGGTAACCACCATGAAAAACTTCTCCAAAGCTAACTTTGAGTTCCTTAAAACTGAGGTGGCTAACTTCATGTCACCCATGCAAATGAAGAATAGTTGCATGACTGCTGAATCTTACACCAATGCACTGTACGAACATGTACACAAATGTATAGATCCCACCATACCCAATAGAAGCAAGATGATCTCCTCAAAAAAAAGGAAGCCAATCTGGTGGTCCCCTGCCATAACCAAACTCTACAACAGAAGAAGGAAACTGATGCGGAATAAGGTGAAGTCCCAAGACTGGAAAAACTCCCTTATCAGCCTCAACAAAAGGTTGAGATCCCTCATCAAGTCCTGTAAAGCTAGCTATGAAAACAGAATTGCAGCAGATAGTAAAGGCAACCACAAGACCTTCTATAGTTATGTAAAGAATCTCCACAGCAATACCCAGATTTGCTCTGAGCTACTGCACAATGGTACCTCCCATACTGAGCCAACAGATATTGCGAATATACTGCCCAACAGATTCAGTGCTAACTTTACCCCTCTCCCCCCACAAAGGACCAATCATAATACCCATAGATTGCCAGGCACACAATATTACTGCTGCACAGGTTAAAACAGCACTGTTCAAGAACAAGAATACAGCTTCTATGGGACCTGACAATATCCCTGGCTGTGTTCTACATGAACTACAGAATGAATTGGCACCTCAACTGTGTGCCCTGTTCAATCATATCCTCACCTCAGGCTTTGTCCCTACCAAATAGCACACTGCTATAGTCATCCCTCTCCACAAAGGAGGAGCGACTACAGACCCCGGGAATTATCGCTCCATTAGCCTGACAAGTCTGATATGCAAAGCTATGGAAAGCATCATCATGGACCTAATAAACAAAGATATAATGAATCTCCAAACTTTGGATCCTACAGTTTGGTTTAGTGAAGGGTAGATCATGCCTGTTCAACTTGGTTGACTTCTTTGAGTCAGTCACCAGAGCTGTGGATGAAGGCAAGGTGGTTCATACAGTCTACCTTGATCTGGCCAAGGCTTTTGATACCATTCCACACTCAGGAATCATAGAAAATCTCACCAAGCTAGGCATCAACCCCTATATCACTAGGTGGGTTGCAAACTGGCTCACAGATAGAACCCACAGTGTTAAAGTTGCTGACTCCAAGTCAGACTACTGACCAGTCATGAGTGGAGTCCCACTGGGTTCAGTCCTGGGTCCTCTCCTGTTTGGTATCTACTTCTCTGACGTCCGGGCCAACACAAAGAGACTGGCTGACAAAGTTCCCAGATGATTGCATGTTGGGAGCTATTATTAACTCCCCAGATGATGTTGACATCCTACAGAAAGGCCTCAATGAGACCAACGACTGGTGTCAGAACCATGGCCTTAAGCTCAATGCCAAAAAATGTGCCATCATCCCCCTTGGGAAAGAAACAGGTTCCTTTGAATTACCACATTGATGGTAGTCCACTGAACACAGAAGGCATTATAAGAGATCTGGGAACACAGGTTGACAGCAACCTCTCTTTTGACCATCACATTGCAACTGTGGTCAGAAAGTCCTTCTATGTGGCACATCTCATTACTAAGGGTTTTGCATCCAGGAAGAAAGAAGTCATTATCTCCCTCTACTCTTCCATCATTAAGCCAGTCATCAAGTACAATGCCCCATTTGGCATGTACCTCACACGACACCTACAACAACTGGAGAGGCTGTGAAAGTACCTCACAAAGAGAATCCTAGGCCTTAAAAACTTGTCCTATATGGACAGAGTCAAAAAACTCCAACTATTTTCTGTTTCATATTGCCTACTTAGAGGCGATCTCTGCTTTACTTACACAGCCATGCCTGACCCAGCTCTGTTAGAAATGCTACATCTAAAGAAATCCCAATCCCTCCACACCACACGCTCCAGAGACCTCAACCCCATTACCACAATCAACAGAACATGCTGGAGGGACAGGTTTATAACCCAGAGACTGTCTATGCTATGGAATAAACTTCCCATACATGTCAAGCAGATCACCTCACTGGCCATCTTCAAGAGAAATCTTGATGAGTGGATGGGAAATAGAAAATTCACCCCAGGTATCACTCCAGTGGCTCTACTCGACTGGACTTTGACTCTGTCCTGCATAGCTATTGAAACTCTTCTCACTGGTCTGACAACTGGACCAACCTATGGGTCTAATTTCATGGAGTACACAACTAGAAGTTTGCCTAGCTTGTCTTCGAAAACATCAGCATACTCTGAGAAAATAGCATCAGTGAAACTGGAACTAGAACATGTGGTCTTTTTATAGATTAATACTAAGCTAACTGCCCTTGCGAGCCATTTTAAGCCTAGCCAATTATCCCTTGGGAGATTCAAACCCTGCATCTTGCGTTTGTAAGGCAAACACCTTAACCATTAGGCCACCCTCCCAACTTGACTGACTCAAAGAAGTCGACCAAGTTGAACTTTGACTACATAAAATTGCAAGATATAACTGTTGCCAGCTGAATAGCATGAAAGCATTATTGAGTCTTTGGTTTGAATCTCTTCACCTCCATAAGCAACACGTTTCACACAACTGGCCAATTTATGTTGTTCACCAGCTCTTATTTTAGCAAATGTTTCTGCTGACATAACAGTGCACTTTCAACCAGTGTCTACTTTGAGTTCTGTGGGTTTACCATTGATCATGCTAACAAATCTACTGTATTAACCTTTTCACCAACCATTGATACACCATATACATAGAAAGTGTAGTTGCAGTTTTCTGTATGATCAACTTGCTTCTTTGAATGACCTTTCTTTATAAATGAATGAGGCTTGCTTGATTTACAAACCTTTTGAAAGTGGTTCCATTTTTTACACTTGTGGTATTGCTGACCAAATGCTAAGCACTTTTCTCTTTTGGATTCATGATTGGCACCACAATTAGGTTCATAGGTTCATAGGTAAGTACTAGGCTATCTGCCCATGGGCATTTATAAGCCTAGCCACAGAGTGATGGCTTTCACCTCCCCATTAGATTAATAACCTGTTCCTCTGTCAACAGGGCTCCTGAAGTGATCCCAGGGTAGAACTTACAATTACGCATCCACTCATCAAGATTTCTCTTGAAGAGGGTCAGAGAGGAGCTCTGTCGAATATGGATTGGGATTCTATTCCAGAGTGAGGGGAGTCGCTGGGACAGGAATCTATCCCTCCAGCATGTCCTGTTTATTGTTGTACATAGGTTCAAGTCACTAGAAAGAGTGGTTCTAAGGGATCTCGTTTTTTTGAGGTGAAGCATGTCCATTATTAGTTCAGGGTTTGACATGGCCCTATAGGTCAGACATAGGTCACCTCTGAGCAGACGGTAAGTGACTGAGAAGAGCTGGAGTGTATTTAGTCATGCTTCATAGGGTAATTGTTTAAGGCCCTTAATCCTTTTAGTGAGATACTTCTGTGGTCTTTCTAGTTGTTGCAGGTGTCTAATGAGGTGCATCCTAAATGGGGCATTGTACTCTATTATGGGCCTAATGAGTGAGGAGTAAAGGGGCACAATCACCTCCTTGGATCTGGATGAGAAACCCTTTGTGATCAGGTGTACCACATAGAAGGATTTCCTGACTGTTTTGGCTATGTGGTTATCAAAGGAGGGCATGCTATCTACTTGGGTACCCAGGTCCCTAATTACTTCTTCTGTACTTAGTGGATTCTCATCTATGTGGTTGTTTGTAGGTAGTTTGTTTTTCCCAGATGGAATTACTATGCATTTTTTGGCATTTAGCTTGAGGCCGTGACTTTGACACCAGGTGTTTGTCTCTGTGAGACCCTTTTGCAGGATGTCTGTGTCATCTGGAAAGTCAATTATTGCACCCAATTTACAGTCATCTGTGAACTTGGTTAGCCACAGTCCCTCCACCTTTGCCTGTACTTCGGAGAAATATATACCGAACAGGAGGGGTCCCAGGACTGAGCCCTGTGGGACTCCACTTTTGACTGGTTTAGAGTCAGACATGGCGCCTGCCACTCTTACCGTGTGGGTTCTGTCTGAGAGCCAAATGGCAACCCATCTCGTGACATGGGGGTTGATATTTAAGCTGGTGAGTTTGTCTATGATTCCTGAGGGTGGGATGATGTTGAATGCCTTAGTGAGGTCCAGATATGTTGTGTGGACCACCTTCCCTTCATCTATGGCCTTGGTGACTGTTTCGAAGAAGTCGACCAAGTTCAGGAGGCAAGATCTGCCTTTAACAAAGCCGAACTGGGTGGGGTCCATTGTCTGGAAGTTCCCAATGTCCCTGTTAATGAGCTCCATGATAATGCATTCCATGGCTTTGCAGACCAAGCTAGTCAAGCTTATAGGGCAATAGTTCCCAGGGTCAGTTGTGGCACCACCTTTGTGGAGTGGTACAACTGTTGCTGTATGCCATTCTTTGGGTACATAGTCTGTAGAAAGGCTGAGTTTGAATAGTGATTTGAGATGGGGGGTTAGTTCATTTTGACGCTCATGTAAGACACAACCTGGGATAGCATCTGGTCCCATTGATGCTGTATTTTTGGCCTTTGCAAGGGCTGTCTTTACTTGTGTGTCTGAGATATCTGGAGCGCCACATTCTTTTGGGATGGGTGGTAGCCCCTTTGGTGGAGGGGGGGGTGAAATTTGCACTGAACTTGTCAGCCAGGATGTTGGCAGTGTCGGTTGGTTCAGTGTATTTATGGCCATTATGCACTAGCTCAGAGCATATCTGAGAGTTTGCCCCTAGACTCATGACATAGTTAAAGAAGGCCTTGTGGTTATCCTTAGAGTCATTGGCTATTTTTCTTTCGAAGTTGGCCTTGGATGATTTAATGAGGGAGCGCAGTTTTTTTACTGATGTTAATCAGAAATGTCTTCTTATTTTGAGATTTTGTTCTATCTTGCAGGAGTTTCCTCTTTCTGTTGTAAAGTTTATTCATGGCCGGGGTCCACCAGACTGGCTTCCTCTTTTTTGAGGAGTTGGTCTTGGTTTTACTTGGGATGGCTCAGTCTATGCATTCTTGAAGGTGCTCATAGAATGCACTTGTAAAGGATTCTGCCGATGGGTCATTATTTTCCTTTTGATTGGGTGCTTTGAAACTTCCCACCTCAATCTTGAAGGAAGTTGGCTTTAGAGAAGTTTTTTACCTTGATTTCCTTGACTGGGGGGGGGGGGGGGTTGGGATGTGAATGTCCATTGTGAATAGTTTGTGATCTGATCTTACCAGTGACAAGTTTACCTCAGGTGTGGAACATAGGTTCCCCATGTTGGTGATGACCAGGTCAGGTATGTTGTCACCTCTTGTGGGAGTGGTGACCAGCTGTTCAAGGGTGTTTGAGTTTATAAACTCAAGGAAGCATTGGGCTAGGGCGTTTGAGCTTGAGTAGTTTTCCCTGTCAATGTTTGGATAGTTGAAGTCACCCAGTAGCATGGTGTTGGGTAAAATCTTCATACTTTCTTATGTTCTCAGGAATGCTGCATGAGGGTCCTGAGACAAGGTGGGAGATCTGTAGCAAGCTATAAATTGAACAGTCAATTTACTCGCTGTCAGTTGCACTTGGATGGTCTCAGATTCCGCGTGCTGTGCTACTAACCTGGAGGTGTGGGTGTTCTTGATGAATATGGACACACCCCCTCCTTTTGTGTTCCGGTCCTGGTTTTGGGACCTAAAGGTATGGTAGGAGTTATAGCCTGGTAGTGCTGGGGTGCTCTCTGGAGCCTTGAACCAGGTTTCTGTCACTGCACATACGTCAATTTCTTCCATACTAAGGAGCGCCTTGAGTGAGTGCATTTTGAGGTTTAGACTTCTGGCGTTGAGCAGCATTACCCTCAGTTTTTGTTTATTATTGTTGTTTATGGAGGCAGTTTTGTCTTTTGACAGTTAACAATGAGACTTGACTTGGTTTTGTTGACTCACCCTTATGCTGCACTGAGCATGTTTGCTTTACTGAGCTAGTCTATGAACTTGCTGGAATGGTACTGATTCTCCCTGGAAATCCTGCAGAGCCTGCAGCTACCATGTGCTTGGGCCAATTTCTGTTAGCCATGTGCTGCATGCTGTTTATGCTTGCTCTAGAGGGTGTTGAAACCATGCTCTTATCACTTGCAAGCATATTTGTGTGCCTTTCTGTAAGCTCCTATCCGACAAATCTCTATGGCTTTGCTCAATGTTAAATCAATGTCTTGAAACAAAATCTTTCTCACAGCCGCATTATTAACACCACACACAAGCCTGATTTTTATCAACTTGTCTTTCAAATCACCAAACCTGCACATTTTAGTTGTCTTTCAAGTCAGTAATGTAAGCTGCAAAAGTTTTTCCTGGCTTTTGGCCTCTTGTATAAAATAAGTGCCTCTCCGATGTAACATTTGTCTGGGGGTTACACATTTCTCTAAATTTATGTTTCAAGCACTCAGCGTCCTCCCTTGATTCAGCTTGTACAACAATGTGGCAGTTTACCCCTTCTCCTTCATATACTGCTGGTGTATACACAAATGAACGCTCTCTTTCAGTGGCTTCTGACCCTGCTAGATTAAGCAGAATAAATGCCCTTGTACTTACATCTTTATCAGAAAAAGCTGCTTGTATGAAAATACCATATTCCTGCTCAAATAACCTCTAATTCTCTGCAATCTTATGATCAAACACAAGTAGAATGGGTCTGTGAAATGCATCTGCCATGCCAACACACAGTAATAAACATCCTTGGAATTATGCATAAGCACACACACACATATGTGCCAGAAATTTATGCCAAAACTTGTAACTATGCTCAACAGCACAATAGACTCTTTGAAATAACTGCACTTTGTAAAATAAGTTTCTGTAGCACAAGAACACTTTGAAATCTCTGTACTTTGTGAAACCAGCCCTTATCATTGTAAGAAACACTTCAAAATGACTGCTCTTTGAAAATAAAATGTAAACAGCACAAGAACCTTCTCGAAATGGCTGTACTTTGCGAAATAACTGTACGGTGTAAGGAACATTTTGAAATGACTGCACTCTGAGAACAGAATGGACACAGCAGAAGAAACATTTTGAAATTATTGTATTCTGGCTGCACTTTGCGAAATAACTGTACTTTGCACACAGTAAACTCTTCAAAATAATTGTACTGTAATAAAGCATACATTGCAAACACTGCATATTCTGAGATACTTCAAACAACTCTGCTTATGCTCTGAATAGCTTTAGTCAATGCTAAATAGTAGCACATATCGAAATACATAGTTGTTTACTAGAAAAATGCAGCTGCTTTGCTTTTCCATGCTTACTTTGCCCTTTTATTGTACTAGTTATGCTCATTTGACTTTTATCATGCTTGTTATACTTTTCTTGTGGTTGTTTTACTTCTAAAATGCTGATTTTACCTTAAACATGCTCGTTATACAAATCAGAAGTACTTCTGAATGTATTCATAAGTATTTTGAATAACTTTATCAAATACAATGGTTTCGAACATTTCACTTAATAATGCATTTTGTACTTTTTGTTTGATTAATAAAATGCCTTGTACTTTGCGTTTGATTAATAATGTGCTTTGTGAATGCTTCGAATCATTTTCCTTATAAGATCAGTCATTTATGGAAGTTTTTTATTACCTGATATTAATTTCTGACCTTTCTTGATTGTTTGAGCACTGTATCACCCGACCTGCTCAATATGCCTCAACCATTAACTCTGCACCTCGTGGCTTGAAAAAGTTTCACTCTTGATCCCATTTTGGCACCATGTCGCTCGACCGATCAGGATAAAATAGACGAACAGTTGTGGTTTCCGTTCAAGCAGCTTTATTACATACAAACCAATCAGCATTGAGGCTTAATAACTTAAACTTAAATAAACATATACACAGATTGACTACTGCACTCATACATGTTAACACTCTGGATGTTCTCTCAAAATGGCACTGCTGCCTGCACGTGCTCTCTATATGCACGTACCATCATTTTGAAATGCTTCTTAAAGTTACAACACACACACTGTTCTACATTATCTACTGATTTTTCATATTGGTTGTATAGCTGACAACTCCATCTTCTTTTTTGTGAGAGTTACCTCTATCTGAGCCTGGAGTGTTCTGCAAATGCTGAAGCTTTGTATAGTTCCATGGCTTGCTTCTGTTACAAAAAAAAAAAAAAAAGAAAAAAGAAAAAAGAAACAAAGGCCCAAAGATGCCATCTAGTATAAAAATCTGTATAGCAACAACCCCCCAGGGACATTGTATGGGCTAACACAAGGCACAGCTTTCACATAACACATAATGCCTATATATATATATACATATATATATATATATATATATATATATATATATATATATATATATATATATATATATCAAAGTCTGACAGATTCTCCATTCCCCCATTTCCGTGTGTGTGTGTGTGTGTGTGTATGTGTGTGTGTGTGTGTGTGTGTTTCTGTGCTGCCTAATGCAGGCTTAACAACACTGTGTCTTACTTAAGAATAAAAGACAATGTATCAGCTGCAACTTAAGTGTTACATGGTGAAGAATGAAAAACAGAAAGCCACCACAGGTACTCAAGGTGTTCCTCTTATAAGTAAAGCCTTAGAAAGTGTGACTTAATGAAAATCAAGCACAAATCAACTATCTGTATCACTTGTTCTCTACAGTATGAATCTGCTGTCATGGATGCAAATGGAATAGAACCCCAAAGTCTGATATCAAAATGTCTCATAAACATGATAAGGAAAAGGCTCTCACAGAAGCAGTCGCAGTGGTCAAAATTTGAAAACATACCTATCTGAGATTAACAATGGCCAGCACTGATGCTCCAAATGCATGTCATGTGAAAGTCTGCAGGATCACCATCTGAAATATGTCTCTTAACAGTCAATTCTTCACTACTGTCTTTGCTACTTTCTTAACAGTCCAGGTAAACTAAATCACCTGTGCAGTCACTTATACTAGAATCACAGACTGATTCTCCAAGTCAGCATCAGCCTTCTTCTGATCTGATATGTAAGACTGAGAGACTTGTGCTGGCAGGTTATGCAGATGAGGCAATCACTACATGAACCTGGTATGTATAGGAACATAACAGCAATACTAATCAAGTGATCATGGGAACTATAAGATACATAGTCAGCTACACGTTTATATAGACACTTAAAAGTTCTTTTTAAGCATCTAATAGTGCTCACCCCCCAAACCAGTCAAGGTTATACATGATCATTCTGACAGACAATTGTGTACAGTCAACCCATCCAGTCATTAAAAATAGTCTTAAAGGTGGTCATATTAGCTCCTTGCTGGACCTAAACTGGAATCATTTTAGAGGCTGGGTATATCTTGAGTTATATCCCTCTGGTGAGTCTTTTATATTTGATGTTACAGATTTAGGTCCCTAGCGATAGTGTTTGTAGAGCTGCTGGTTTTGTGAAGACATAGGAGATGGTGCCAACTGCCACATTCTGATACAACTCTACAATGTGGATGTGTAACAAAGAAGAAATAGGGCAAGATGCCCTTAGCTTGGATGGTAATCTACACCACCACCACCACCATGCGTATGCACATGGGACAGGAAGGAGCTACATTACTATGACATATACAATAAAGCAGGAACATTAAAAGGGATCCACAACTCCTCTTTGGCACTGCTGTATGCCTTATCCCACAAGATAGTACACAGCATACTCAACATAATGATAGTCACCTACAGTAATCAGCATGGTAGATCCTGGAATCTGTTGAAGGAAAATAAATCCTAGTACCATTAGAGCTATGACAGACAGACAAAAAGGTTATTAGCAATATGCCACAGAGTAAATGCCCCAGCCTCACCATTATTTCCCATACCTGAGATCTTCAAGGATGCAGCTGTGAAGGTCATTTTAACAGTGCCTGCACTTTTCGCTGGTGTATATATATATATATATATATATATATATATATATATATATATATATATATATATATATATAGCAGATGTTCGAAAGGACATTTTGCAAAGTTTGCAAATGTCGAACGCAAAATGCTTCTAATGTGCAATGAGCGAATGCATAGTGACATTCGCTTATTGCAGATTTGGCATTTTGTGGCGGATTGCACTATAGGGGGGATTGGAAAATGGACCCTTTCCCCACTGTAGTGCGATCCCGGAGTTAGTATATTAAAGTAGGGGGTGTGGGGGTGCATTACACTTCATTACAATATGTATTCAACTTTTCTGTTCGAAAATCAGTGAATCTGCTTTTGGATTTGCTGATTTTCGAATATTGGAAACTGTTGCGGTTTGACTTTCGAGCTTACGATTCGCTCATATGAGCAATCGCACAAGTGATTTTTGTCCATGTTAAGGTAAATATATATATATATATATATATATATATATATATAGATTGCTCTCTCCATTCTACCTACCCTCCACATGGTGAGTTTACCTACAATGGGTACATCTGCTGGGAGAACTCAGATAAAGTACCTGTCGAACAATATCCCTGTTCTATGTGCCTCTCATACTTCTCTATAAGCCATCATGCTGATATTTAGGGAATCTCCTTTCCCCTTCAGCTACCAGTGGACACCTGTGTGCCACATACATCAGCCCCTACATAATTCCACCTCAGCATATTCTTTCCACCCACCAGCTACCTACCCTGCCCAAACTATCATGTACTGATTAGCAAGGGGAGTGTATATGTGGCATTGTTAATCTAATTTACTCACATAATCACCTGCTATCATTTTAGGTGTGTGCAAAAGATGTCAGAAGGCAAAGATAAGACAGGTTCAGGCCTGCAGAAATTAAGTTCACTTGTAGGGAATCAGGACCCATGAATGATGCCAATCAACATCTACGGGACTACACTCGAGACACACTGGTCCATGATGTCAATACAGTGGGTAAGAGGAAATGCACAAGAATGCAATGTATAAAGCTTGGCAACAGCATGGTAAAGGCAAGTCTTGTAGAGGGCTTCCAACATAGTGATGGAAAGGAGTGCAACTGCAACTCTCACAGATGAGGAGACAGTCAAGGGATCCCTGCATGTAGATATGATGATAGAGTGGGTGTCATACTGGAAAGAGAGTACATGGTTTTGTGAATGTCCAGAGAC
Source organism: Protopterus annectens (assembly GCF_019279795.1). Taxonomy (NCBI): domain Eukaryota; kingdom Metazoa; phylum Chordata; order Ceratodontiformes; family Protopteridae; genus Protopterus; species Protopterus annectens. The sequence continues at coordinate 324,991,754 of NC_056725.1, forward strand.
TGTGCACTTAGGAAGGAAATCAACCAGGCTAGTAGGCCTTCTGCATATGCTATATAGTGACTAGCTGCAGACTGATATTAAGAAGAGCAAAATGACCACTCCATATGTACTCCTTAAGTATACTGGATGTTCAGACTCAGAAATGCAAGCACTAGTGAGTGTCTAATAATTGGCAGCACACATACACCTTTCATTTGCATCAACCCTACAAAGAATCAAAGCTTGAGGTGTGTTGTGTGTATTCAGAGGATACACCACCTTTAGAGGATGGACCAAGACAACAGGGTGAGGTAAACACCTGTACAGAGTTTGACAATGATGCTAGCACACAGACTGATTCACAGTTCTATGACAGATTAGAACATTTTATCTACCTGCTGGGTGGGCCTTCACTCGTCACACAGGGAGACACTGTGGGCTTCTCAACACACCTGCTGTCTTCTGGAACACACAGCATAAAGTATCATTATGTCTGCTAAGTCGGGACACTCGTATGACTGATATTACTGCCACTAATACCACACAGCCTCTGGTGATGGACAAGCAAACCACATTCGACATATAGTCACATGTCATATGATGGGTATGGTTCAAGGCAGCAATGACTGTGTCAGCAGCATCAGATACACAAGTGGCTCTAGGGGTCATGCAGCAAATGTGTATGAATCAGTCTGTGCCCTGTCTGCAACAGCACATGCTGACCTAGAGATGTACTGAAATTGTATAAGCCCTAGGGGAGCATGTGTTCTGTTACATGTTCATGTTATTTGGCATGTATTTGAGAGTTGAGCATCTTCTTCTATTTCTGTGATTTTAGTCACCTGTACCCTTTCTAATTACATTGTTCAACTGTTCAACTCTGTCCTACATATAAATTTAAATATAAACATATACATCATCTGAATTAGTTGCATATAATATTGGATAGTTTTGGCAAGGTATGGTACTGAATGCAAGTTTCAGTCATGTAATACTCCCCATTTACACAACAAATTAATATACATGGCAAGGTGTGGTACTGAATGTAAGTTTCAGTCATGTAATACTCCCCATTTACACAACAAATTAATATACATGGCAACTGAACCCTTCATTAAATAATTCTTTACCCTTCTACTGTTAACATTCTAAAAAAACATGTCATAGTGTTAGTGCTCTCTTTTTCAAAATAGGGAGTAAGGACATATTATCATTTATGCCTGGGTGTTAGCTGCATTCAGTCTAATCTGCCATTGGAGTTCTTTCAATTCTAACAATAATTCCCACCAACCTCTTCAAGGGGTGAACTGGGACTACTTCCAATATTCCAAACTTAAAACTGGTAAACTTGGAACATTCAATACTGTGCCTGAACAGAGCATTGTTGGTATTTGCTTTTTGTATAGCATACATATGTTCATAAATTATTTTCTTAAACTGTCTCTCTGTTTTACCCACATAGTAGTGCCCACATCCTACACATATGGCCATGGAAACAATTCCTTTAATGTTACAATTTCCCTTTTGTACTGTAACCTCAAATGGTACCACATGAAGAATAAGGGTACTTTATTTCAATATATAATGAGTTGAGCATCTCCTATTTCTGTGATTTTAGGACTTTGTACCCTTTTTGATTACATTGTTTAACTCTCTCCTACTTGTGACACTGGCATTTTCTTCTATGTCTCCCCAGTACCAGCTGGCAACTTATCTATTTGCACACTATTGCTGAATGACATCGTCTCACCCTTTATTTGCACTGTTTTGCCAGTCTACATAAAGACAGCCATTATGTGTCACTGCTGTCTTGGACTGGAAGTTGTTTGACTGCTGTGGATAGACCAATAATGTATTAGGAACACTGATTCCCATTTGCATACTGCCATTCTCTTATGTCTGTTCAGGTTTGTTCCTCATTCTTTGTTTTTCACTTACATAGTCCTCATTGCAGTATGTATTGACATGTATTGTACTGAATTATTCAACCCAAGGACCCCATTTTCTGTCTTTCATGGTATATGTATACACAATGTATTATACATAATATACCTGTTTGCTTATTTTATTAAATTATCTTGATAAATAAGTTTTTTTGTTTTCTTTCATACTAATGTCCAGAAAAGTTTGCTTGCACTTTTTGATTATATTATGATACAGATTTATCACATATGCATTCTGTTGACTGTAGACGAAAAGGGACACTTTTCTGTTGCAAATTTGTTTGCTCAAGTTTGTGGTCAATGTATTAAACTTATCACTGCATGTCATGATCCAGTGACTTCCTCAAAACCATGTGCATGTTTAAAAATTGTTTGCTCTTTTAGCTGTTAACATTTGTTGTGTTTATAATTGACATGTTGCTAACACATGGTTAAATGTCCGAAAATGAATGCTGAGATTATTATTTTAACTGTCTTGGAGGTAGTTAGAGACTTCTATTCTTTTTCTATTCTTTATTTATTATTTTTTTTTTATTTTAATTTGCTGTGATGCCTGGTACTTGGTTTCTTCTCTATGTATGATGTTTATGAAAATACTTTACTCTTATGTAACTTTCTGTTCATTTTCTTTAAATGCAATCAGAATAAATATACATTCTTGCATTTCCTTGAGAGTACAGTTATTCACAAGATGCTATTTTCTCTTCATCAAATGGCCTAGGACATAGCTGAAGAAAGTTTATGGACCAGTCTACTCATCCATTTAACAAAATTAAAATAAAATTAGATGCATGTAGACCAGAACAAGATGAAAATAATTAAAACATAATGAACTTGGTTCTCATGAGGTAAAATTGAATAATTTATAGAATTTTCATCTCCATTGTTAAATGTCTATTGTTGCTCAAGTCAGGTTTGATTCATTGTTATATCCTACAATGACTCCTAATGTTTTGAAAGCTCTTATTATTATTTACCACATTAAAATAGCATAGACTATTTAATTGTCTTGTATTGCTATAATCCAAAGTCATTTTGAAAGCTAGTGTCAGAGGTATAGTTTCACATTATATCATGCAGTTTCAAAGGATAGCAGCAATTAATCTATAATTTGTTATTAAAAGATAATAAGTAAGTAAGGAATGCATACAATAGGAAAATTGCACGTAATTAATGTACACATGTATCAATCAGTTTCTTTCTTTTAGTGACCCTAGATATTTTCCTTGAGGTATAAGGCGATCATGTACAAACAACTCTATAGAAAGAAAGAAATGTTCTTTCACACATGACAGGTATGCATTTGCCATCAGGGCCACTAATCATAATGTAGCGGCATCACAACATTAGATTATAGTAAAACCCTACATCATGACTGCATTTCATGCACAGACCACTTGTAACATATTGTATTTATGAATAAAATATATTTGTTTCTGCTGAAAAGAATGCATGCATATTATGATTCTGCACTGCAGTTGTCTTCTGTTTGTGATTATCTAACTAAACAATTTATTCTATATTTATTTAATAACATTCCTTGGCCTATGCTCTGCAGTCTTCATAAACAGTCGACAAAAATGAATTACAAAGAAAAAATAATGTGGTAAGTGATAGGTTTTCCATTTATTCATCCAGCAATAGTAATAATAACACCTTAATCTAGTTTAAGGTTGCAGTGGGTCACATACTAACCCATAAGAACTTATTACAAAGCAGGCTACAACATAGCTGGGATACCAGTCCATTGCACAGCAGAATATAGGATGAATGACACACCGATCTGTCTCTTGCAGGACAAGAAAAATGGGGTCAGATGAGAATAAGAAATCAAGCTAGGCAGTGGGTTTTTACAAGAAAACAAGAGCAACTACAACTCACATAGGGGAAAGAGATGACATGCAAAGGTTATGATTAAATCGCAAATCCTGAAAATCTGGGGCAGTAATACTAACCATTGTGCCACTATATAGATCATTATACGGTTTAGTAGAAATGAAAAAAATGTAAGAAGGCTAAGAATATTTTAACTTTTAATTGCTTTTGTAATCAAGGTCTAATTACATTATGTCATCATGCCAACTGTTAAGGAAAAAAGTGCGGTGCTGATCAATAGATCCTTTACCCAGCTCTTTTGCATTGAAGGCCAAATTCAGTTCTGGCTATTTTAAAAGGTCATGCATTGTGAAGATGTTTGCAGGGAGTCTATCCAGATTTTATTAAGCCCCACTGAATGCCCTTTCTTAATCTAATACACAAATATCTTCTTTTATAGTATTGATTAGTCACTGTACAGGAACATATTTCTCTGTACTGCTACCGAAAGAAATAAACAGTACAAAGCTTTGGACTGTGGCAGGTTTCCTAAATGTAATTCAGAATGAAACTTGTCAGCTGTACTGAACTGCTGTGCCATTAAATTAGGAGGATATACTGTTATGGCTAAATTTCACACTCAGAAATGGCATGCAGAACACAGTACTGCATATTATTACAAAGGAAGAATACAATATCTAATCAATGACGCCATGTACTTGGAAGTGTAACTCTTATAGTTTGTTTCTATTTATTTATTTCTATTTAACATTTGTTTACTGGGAAAGTAACCACTGAGTTACCAGTTGAAATGAGAAAAAAAAGCATGTTTTATTTCTTTGTATAATTCCAAATTGAAGTTTATTCTAAGAATGTGAAAATGTGCATGGAAAATAATATTGCATATTTCTAATGAAGATGTTCAATCATAAATCATAATAAAGGAACACAAATGTCTATCATATGTAGCCATACTATGACATACTTCTGATTATTTCTTCATTATATGATAGTATTTCCATTTTTGTCTGCAGTCTTATTCTTTGACACAAAATGCATATATTCCTGTTTTAGCAACAAATTACCTGTTTTGCCAATATTTTTTTTAGATATTTTGCCTGGTCTCTCACTACAGTGAGGTTTGCAAATGTCTCTGAGTTATTGCCACAGGATGATATGAAATGTTTAAACCTGTAAGACAGCTGTATATAAAAATGTGACATAATACATGCCATATTACTATGATTATTATATGATGACAATCTCAACATAAGTCCATGTAATACTGCTGTATTTGTAATTGTTGCTTATGATCTGTTTAGAGCTTTTTTCCCCAAGACAATGCTAAAAACAGGTTACAACCCTTTTAAACAACCCAGTAATCAAAACATATTTAAATAAATATATAAATCAGGAATTATGAACCTGGATAGAATGTTACATTTGTTTGTTCAGGCTGCAGAGTGTTGAATTTTGGTGATGTGTCATTATTTTTCCATTGTGGCACTTTATTCCTTCCTGCTCACCTTACTTAAATCTCCTGTTACACATGTCACAACCTTTGCCTTTGAGGCAATATCAACAACACAGCAATGCTAGTTGTGTTAAACCAGACTGTGAGACACAGTGGAAAACAAACTTTCAGAATCATTCATCAATTATATTGGAGACGGCTAATTAAGATGGCAATCTCATTATATGGTCTTGACAGAAACTGGATTTCATACTCATCTGATCCATGCAAACAATGTGAGTAGGTGATGTTGTGCTCAGTTTAAGAATGGTTCCTTTTCTTCAAAGGTATAAACCTGAATGCAGTGTGCAAAATCAAAAAAAAAAAAACAAAAACAAACAAACAGAAAAAAATCCTTTATGAGAGACTAAAGACTAACCAATACATACTGAGATTTCCAAGAATGCAGAAACATACCCAATGACAAATGGTGGTATTACCATTGATTAATTCAGCAATACTACTAACAATGTGAAAGCCCTTGCCACCACCCAACACTAGTAGTGAGATGAATGTATACAATCAAAATAGCAATGATTCATGACTGGGTACCATTCCTGACTCTGACTTATTATGAATGCAGAAACATTGTGGGGCAAACAAATATAACAACAATGCCACAGGTGATTTATATGGTGCATATTGATAAACAAAATTTCAACAGATTGCTTGCTTCTGTCAGGCAAAGGTGTGTCTAGGCCTGTACGTATTCATTACTGGGTTACCTCAGACACCACCTGGAAACACATTATTTGGTCACAGGAAATAAAACGTAATTATGAATTTCACTGAGCATCATACTATAATGACAAGAACATACTGTTTCCCCATACATCCCCAAGAAAGCCATGATACCATAACTGGATTAAATGATGTATATTGCAGTTTATTACATGGTCTGAGTTAATATTATGTGAGAAAGAGAAAAGATACCACACGCAATTATCTTACTGTTCTGAACAAAGCATTTCTCCCCATTTGCTCTGCATTTGTAAATGGACTATGTTAAAGTTCTATTTCTGGTGAGCAAAATCAGAATTCATTGTTAAGTGTCAGTGACTGAGCTTGTGGAAGTGATAGTGTGGCGATGATGACTGAAAAGATGAAAATGTTACTTGGCTTAATAAGCAACGAATAACAAATATTTGTTATAGTAATAAAAAGGATGCCTGCCTTTCGCAACAGTGTCCTGCAGACTATGAAATCATATTATAGCTCTGCCTAACATATAAAGCTATGTCAAACCCAGAGCTGTTGGACATGCTACACCTAAAGAAATCCCAATCCCTCCGAGCTACATGCTCTGGGGACCTAAACCTTGTCACCACAATAAACAGGACACGCTAGAGGGATAGATTCCTGTTCCAGAGACTTCCTATACTCTGGAACAAGCTACCAATCTATGTCAAGCAAAATTCTTCATTAGCAATCTTCAAGAAAAATCTTGATGAGTGGATGGGAAATAGGAAATACACCCCGGGGATCACGTCTGTGTCTCTGCTGGACAGTGGCACAGGAAAATAACTTTCTTGGGTGGCGTAAGCTATGGAACCTTGCTGGCTAGGCTTACTTAGGCCTTTGGGCCGATTGCCTAGTACCTACCTATGAACCTATGAACCTATACTTGAATGTTAACAAGTTAATGAAACACTTGGAAGAGAAGATTGGGCTATGGCACATCTTTCATATTTGGTCTCTTGAATTATGCACTTGGAGATCAGAACTGTTTCAAGTTTATGATACTGATATTTTATTTGATTGACATCTTACTATGATATCCATTATGCAGCAGGTAAATGAAACATCTGATTTGTCAAGAAGAAAATGTGTTGCAAAGGTTAGTTGCCATGCAGGATAAGGTGCAAGGGATGAGTCTAAATCTGATTAGTATCACAGAAGTAGAAGACTGGATTTTACTGGATTCTGTGAAAACCAAAATAGTATACTAGCAGGGTTCTCAAACTCATCACTGAGGATTAAGAAGGTACTTCTCTAGCCACCAAAGGAAACATGGGAACTATAGGACATTCAAGGCTTATGATCTTATGACAGTTATGCTTTGACAGTTCCAACCTTAGACAGTAGCTCTGATGCATCAGTATCAATCATGTCAGAAAAGAAGTGATGATTTTGTTACAGTTTTTTTTCTCTGCATCTGAAAAGTAACAAGAACTACCACAATTATTGCATTCAGGAAGAAATTTACAAGTAGATTGAGGAGTGCATGTAGACCTTCTTTTCAACAGAGTTTGTAGTTCATGAACACCATTAGAGACGTAGGATTCATAAGATTCATATGAGTTTCATGGCTATTTTAGTCTAATGATCATGCACACCTGATCAGTAACCATCCTCAGGCTTTTTCCCCTTTCTCAATGGAATATAAGCCAATTAGTCCCAGGATAGATTTGAGAATACTTATCCACTCATCCAGATTTAATATTTTAAGAAAGATATACAATCACATTTTTTACCCTGCAAAATAGTTTATTCTTGAGAAGGGGGAGTTGTCAGATGATGACTATATCTCTCCATCATGCTCCTTTTACCTGCTAAGGAAGGTTCAGGTCTTTCATAATAGTGTTATCTGAGATGATTTTCTTTCTGAGAAACAGGGGGTCAGGGGTCACAAGATCTCTAATGGCATGGAAAATGAGGTACCGATCATCCCTCAGGAATCTGTAACACACAGAGTACAGAAACAGGGGTTACAGTGTCTCCTGATTACTATGGTTGATATGACCATTTCTTTTTGTTAGGAACCTCTGGGGCTTTTTTCAGTTTGTTGACATCTCATGTGAAATGCATACTAAAATGAAGCATTGTACTCTATAATGAGTATGATCAGTTCTGAATACACGGAATACAGGAGGTCAGTAACATCTTTTGATATAGATGAAATACGTTTGGCTACTAGTTATGCTAGGTTTAAGGATTTCCTGCAACAGTTGCTATGTGACGATCAAAGATGAGGCAAGTGTCAACCGAAGTGTCAAGGTCTCTGACTACCTTTTAGTTTTGCAAGAGTTTTATTGTCTTTTCTGTACATTGTAGGTAACTTCTGCTTTTCAAAAGAAAGAAAGAAAGAATGCAGCACTTTTTAGCATTAAGTTTAAGCCAGTTTTACATACACCAGGTATTAACTACAGTACAGGATTTTAATAATTATGCCCATTTTGCTGTCATCTGCAAATCTGGTTAACCAGAGGTCCTGATTATTATTTTTGAGAACAGTGCAGTAGATACTAAACAAGAGAAGACCCAGTGCAACTGCTTGGAGGATTGTACTGGTTACCTCAGCACTATTTGAAGAGGCACCTGAGAAAGAACTATGCAGTTTCTACCTTTCAGCCAGTGTTTAATCCATCTTGCTGGTTGAGAATCTATGTTCACCGATGATAATTTCCTTTATAATTCCAGCATGAAACATGATAGCAAATACTTTGCCCATACCGAGAAAATCTATAAGAACAGCATGACTGCTATCAACATTTTGTGTAACCCTCTTGAAGAAAGTAACACAGACTAACAGGCATGATCTCCTTTTAACGAAGCCACATTTATAAGGGCCAAGCTTAATTAGATTTTTAATGCCTAATTAATGAGATCAATTATGATAAACTCCATAGCTTTATGGATCAGTCTTGCAAAGCTGATTGGTCTGTAATTCTCATTTTCAGGGTATGGGGACCATTATGGAAAGGCATCACAACAGGATTCCCCAAGGATTTGGGTACATAACCTGGGCCTAGGCTTAGACTAAATAATGAAGCCATGTGTAAAGAGTCTGTTTGATGCTGTTTAATTCCCACTCAAGTATGTTACCAGTACTCATGGAGGAAGTGTTTTATGGATTTCAGATAATACTATAAGACATACTTCTAAAGATCAAGATGTCTGTGTGTGTTGCAACACTGCCATGCAAATAGCGACAATTTATAGCAACTCTGATAAAAGCTGAAGAAATTCAAGCAATCACACTTGCCAATAGCAAAATATACTGTTCAAAATTCACACAGATAATGCATTAAAAAACAGAAAACAAAAACAATTATCCCAGATCTAGCAGAGCTAGTGTTTTAGGCAATCCAGTAGAATTAGGACAAGTTCAGTAGAATAAATCACTCTCCAGAGCTTAACAGCTTAGCATGTACCAAGTCGCAGCAAGTGAGCCCTGAGCTATTTACAGCAATACTGACAGAAGCTGAAAAAATTTAAACAAGCACACTGGCCAGTAGCAAATGATACTCTTCAAGATTCTACAACAATCTGAGGAATACAAGTGGCTTGGTTCCCTCTTTAGTCTCATTAAAACAAATCAGAAACATTTTCAGCTGGATTATTAAAGGCACAAAAAATGTGCTGCTGTCACAGTAAAGTCAACACAAAAACAGAAAAAAAGCACTTATCATCTATCTTGCATGGCTGATTGACTATTAAGTAGGAGGTGCATGTAACTAGAGTAGAATATTGAAAATATACAGAAGAGTGTCTAGTGACAGGTAGTCTTGCCATAGGTAATGCTGGTTTAAAGGTCTGATAGGAAAAACGATCGATACAGCTTGGTACCATATGCACTAAGCAGGCAGGAAGATATGAAGGAGAAGATAATGCAGGTTTTACCTTTCCAAGGAGAGGTGCTTCCAGTGTGATATCCTGGTGCTCACTAGTGTATGCACATGAGACGACATTGGAAGGAGCTACCAAAAACAATTTGTAATAAGAGCAGGTAAAGAGTCTCTATAATAAATAAGCAACTTGGGTTGGTTGGTTACCTGAGAGCACCATAAGTGTAGTACGGGGATGTATGTAACTATGGTAGAATACAAAATGTGATAGGTAGTTGTGTCCTAGGTGCTGGATGCTTAAAAGTCTGATAAAAAGAGGTTGATCCATCTAGGTACTGAAGTATCATTAAGCAGACAGAAAAATGTGAAGGAGACTGTAACTCATGTTTTAGCAGTTTAAGAAGAGAAACGTCCAGTCTGATCTTCTAGTACTCAGTAGTATGAGTAGATGAGAAGAGGCTGGGAGAAGCTTCTAAAATACAATTTGTAGTAAGGGCAGGTAAGGAGGCACGAAGCATAAAAGAGCAACATAGGTTGGTTGGGTGGGAATCCCATAATTAAGATCAATGGAAAACAATGGGAGGGTAAAAATATTTAAAGAGTTTAAGGAAGTGACTTTGCAAGATGAGAGTTTCCTACTTAATAACAGCCAATGAAAGAGGAAAGGGAGAACATTTTACAGTCATATTACTATAAGGGGCAGCCAATAAAAGAGACAGAGGGGTTTAAGAGCACAACAAGAACAGGGTGGATTTTTTTTAAACAAAATATAGCTCTGTTTGAATAACAGAAGCTCTTCAGCCTCAGGAAATTGAAAATTAACTAAAACTTTATCCCCACCTGGAAACATCCAGAATTTATGAAACTCATGCTGGTTCTAAATTCCTCTCACAAAAAGAAAACTACGATTTAATTATCAAATGTTTGACCACTTACCTGGCTAAAAAAGTGCAGTTATTCCCGGAAATTATTGAATAAACATTTAAATAACGTGTGACATTTCTCCCCAGATTCAGCTGGGGCCAGGAAGCAGCAAGCTGGACATGCAGAAGAACAATTGTGGCTTACCTGCAGACAACCGATGCACCAAACTACGACAAGAACATGAATAGAGGCTATTGCCAAGAAGGACACAGCACCAGACACAGTGATTGTTAACTGTGATGTGGGTAAAAAAAGGAATACCTGCCAAAACAGTCCACACCAATTAATACTTTCAGAGTTATTCCTTTTCAGGTGCCAGTGACCAGAATTTATCCGGACTAGGAACTGAGGCAAGGAAGAAGCAGGTAGCAGTGTTTGAGGAAGTAGCTGTTTGAATAGGGAGAGAGTATGAGAATGCAGTACCTTGTGTGGATGCAATTACATGCAGTGAGGCATTGAGGCAAACAAATGGAGATGGCAGCAAAAGACCTAGCCAGGGCCAAACCTTCAACTGGGTCTGGTCATATAGCTGGTCAGTAGCAGTTATCCAGAAACATAGTTGCAGTGGTTGATAGGTACTGGGCTTGCCTTGAAATGAATTGTTTCAAGAAAAAGGTAGTTGACAGTATTCAACATGAATTTAGGGCACAACTGGCAGATGATTACAGACTACCTTTGAAAGGGATGCCAGGGAGGGTCATAAAGAAGAGATTGATATATAGTTATCTCTTATATCTGACTTTATAGGACTTGAAGGAGGTAACCAAAAAGGCTTCTGATACTCAGTGGTAGGAAGAGTCTGTGTTCTCAGACCAACAGAGAATGAACCCTTAAAGGAGGCAAGATGGAGAAGTAAAAACAGTAATTTGTAGTACTTAGGGCCTACCAATGAGTATTTCTGGACAGTGGCTAGGGTATTCCTTGTGCAGGCCATATGAATATAGAGCAGACTAAAAATGTGTTCTGTAGAATGTTTAATTGGCCAATAATGCAAATGATGTGATAGGGTATTGTAAGACCTAAAAGCAGAGCCAAAAGTTCAGCAAGACAGGATATGAAACCAAACTACTTTGATGCCTTTGCTTATTATTCAGGAACTCTTCCAGAAGCTAGTGATGGAAATTGTAAGAACCCTTAATGCTCCAGGCTCAGCATGTAACAGATATAGCCTAATACTGATGGATTATGCCACTAGATATCAATAGGAAATAGCTCTGTCTTCCACTGAAGCATAGAAGGTGGACAATGTTCTGGTATACACTTACAGAAGGTTCAGTTTTCCTAAAGAAATATGGCAGATAATGATATGAAGTTTGTGTCTGACCTGCTTGCCTGTTTTATGATGAGTCATGTTGGCCATATGGTAGTATTGCCAGGCAGGAGGTGGAGCACATACTCATCCATGCTAACTTATAAAGTCCTATCTTGACAGAGAGGGGCTGGTACTCCATATATGCAGTGGGTTGCAGGTGGAATTGGAGTAGGATCTGGCAGCCCTGTTACAGCAGATATCTCTTGTCCAGGTAAAAGAAATGCAAGCAGTACTACAGGAATATAGGGGAATATTAAGTAGTAAGTCTGGGTATACCCACCTGTGGAACACCTTGTGGATACAGGACCTACGCAGCCTGTCAAACAAGCCCCTTATGTAAAAAATAGGCAAACCCTGAGAGATGGACTAGAGATGATGTTGGATCTGGAGTAACCCTGGAATGTAACAGTCCCTAGGCCTCACCTGTGGTGCTTGTGCTAAATAAATATGGCAGCCCCAGGTCTTGTGTGGAGTACAGACAACAGAACAGTCACATTAAATCAGATGATTTTGCCTTATTCAACACAGATGAAGCCTGAGATCAGCTTTTCTTGACTAAGGTTGCTGGCAAACACCAACAAGAATTGCAACTAGGGAGATGTCAGCAATTATGAGAACTTTGGAGATGCACAAATTTATTAAAAAGCCCTTTGGAATGAAGAATGGCATACAACTTTCCAGAGGCTGATAGACTACATCCCAGTATGAGCAGTAGATTATGCCATTGCTTTCTTGATGATAATGTGATCTGCAACTGATAATGGAAACAAACAACTCCCACACATCAGAAAGGTATTGGGCAGACTGCAAGGGGGAGGGCTGACTTCTAAGATCAAAAACTATCAGACAGAGGTATGTTATCTGGATCACAGAGGGGTACTGGAATGATTAGGCCATGACCTAAGTAAGAAACAACTTGGGCATGGCCTACACCAAGTACCAAGAAGCAGGTAAGGGCATACTTAGGGACGGTGGTCTCTAAAGGAAGTATGTTCCTTAATGGATACAATAGCCACTCATCTTACAGACCTTACCAGAAAAAAACAGATCATATAACATTTCTGGACTCTAGCCATTGAGTAGGTAGTTTATAACAATTAAATATACGATGGGTGCACCCCCTATACTAGCCAACCTTGACTGCAGGCAAGAATTCATTGTGAAAATAGACTCTACCATCCATGGGCAAGGGGCTGTGCTGTACATAGCTAGATTTCCACAAAGGGAGAAGCACATACTAGTGTATTTTTGAGCTGCAGATTTCCACCCAGTGAGGAATCTATGAAGCCACTGAAAAAAGGTGAGTCTCTGCATATTCTGGCTTCAACAAAAGATGCAACCTTTCCTGCACTGAGCAAATTTTACTGAGGTTTTAGACCACACCCTTTAAAGTGAATACACAGGGCAAGTGTACATAATACGTTTTCTAGATGGAGTTTAGCCGTATAATACTATAATATAGCTATGCAGCATATGTGGCACTGCTAATACTAGTGCAGATCATCTGTCCAGAAAGTGAACAGGATAGCCTACCTAAGATAACAGTTTCATCTCAGGCTCATTTTCTTGATGGATACTTCCAGAGAATGTGCTTGATGGTGTAAAGGCAAGATAAATTGCTATGGCATGGAAGAGGCACTGATTCAAAATGTGTTGCATGCTCTTTTTTTTTTTTTTGTTCTTTTCATACCTGTCAACCTCTCAGCACAAGAAAACTGGACAACGCCTAAAATAATTGGGGGAAAAAGATCCAAAAATTGGCAGAGATTTTAAGCATTGCTCTTATAAACTCAGAAAGTTGATAGAATAACATGTTTTGCGTTAGTATGAATTTTCTAAAGAATATAAAGTCAGAAATGCAAATGTATATCATTATTTAGTTACTTCAACCCTCAGTAATTTGCAAGGCAACCACAAATTTTATGAGGAATAGACCAAACATGTGAGGCACAAATCTTGACAGTCTGCCAAAATCTGGACCATTGAGACTTATGGTTATTTTATGTAATAAAGACGAGTACCCCTTTCTGCTAGAAATGCAGTAAAATGTAAGAGATGTTTCTGAATTGGAAAAATATTAATTAACATGGCTGTAATTACAGATTACAAGACATCTATAATGGGGCAGTCAAAACTCATGAGCTCTGAGTTAAGGATATAAAAAGGCCAGGCACAAGCAGTAGCATTAATATGTAAAATCTTGCATTTACTTCCAACTTTCTGCTGCTATAAAAATAACTGATTAAATTGCCTCTGGTTCTTGTGGTGAAAATTATAAGCTAATATATTTAAGCTAAGTTTTGTGTAGAGAATAGTCAGTCCTGCTTACACCATAGTATGTTGACGTGTAAGTGGTTTTGCAGTCTACAATCTTGTAGCAAAATATTACAATTAAAGTTTGCCAGTCTTACTGGTTATTTAGCTAATATTAATTAAAAATCAGTTTAAGTATTCGATTTGTGAAAATAAATTATTTTTCATTCTTCTCTGCAAATATATGCACCGTTTCATATTTAACTTGCATCTGCATTTTCTAATTTTTTTAATCACTATTAAGATTTTGGGACTAGGTATATATTTTTGTGTTATTAATTATTAGAGAAGATGGTATTGTATAGGACTATAGGTTGTTAAGCAGCTAGTATCAGCCTTCAGTTTGCCAGATCATTCTTCTTACTACTATTTGAGTTTATTTCTTTTTTATTATCATCATTATGTAGCTATTGATTATGAGTAGATTGAAGCCAGGCTGCAGTCAGTGAAATGTTTAGTAATTTTTCCCTCATTAAACTGCCGTAGTGTGAATCAAGAGACCATTATGCTGTTTGCCAACAGACATATTTGAGCACAGTAATGTGGCTCAAAGGATGATAGCACTTATCCTTCATATATTTAGCATTATGGAGGTGGCGTTTGTGGGATACAAACCTCATCTGTCTGGCAATAAAGTTTTCTCTCTTACTGTGATTACTAGTATTATTATTATTATTATTATTATTATTATTATTATTATTATTATCATTATGCCTAAATTGGTTAGAGCTACCCCATTACCTAACCTATACACAATTTCTTACCACCTATAAAACTCTCCAGAATCCATCTTCTTCTCCAACACTGAATACCATTCTACATAACTATTTTCCCGCTTGGTCATTATGATCGAATGACCAAAACTTCTCTTTGCCCACAAACCTATCAAATCTGCTCAGCATGGTCTGTATTCATACCATGTTGCTAAGGCCTGGAACTCCTTACCTTTATCCATTAGGACAATACTCTCCCTCCAGTCCCTCAACATTTCCTAGTCAAACTCTAGCTTTGTTCTTGCTCATCCCCCAGGATAAACTATATCCCTGTATATGAACACGTATCTAATCATGCATTATATCTCCTTAATCTCCCTTCTTCACTCACTTCCTAATTTCAGTCAGTTTCTCTCCCCTAACTCTCTGTCTAAATATGCCATAACCCTGTCTTTTTTTTCTTTTACTTCATATTGCAGTTCCTGTTTGTATTATACTAACTTACCTTTAATTATTCTAAATTGGTTAAAACTTCTCTAAATTTTAAATTGTCATATAAATTGTATCTATTTTTAACCAATGCTATCACATTATATCTAATTTGGTTTAATTATTTCAACTGTAGACATCGTTGTTTATTTTTTCTGAAGATTGTAAAATTCTTAACGTTTTTTGTAAGAGTTTGGAGCTTTTATTCCCGGGCCCCCACTGAAAATTGGCACCTACCCAATCATACTTTCTGCTAATCAAATATCAATAAACAACAACAACAACAATAATAGTAATAATAATAATAATAATAATTTTATCATTATTACTATTGCATCCTACCATAAACATGATTATTTATTTTTTACTCATCACTATGATTATTTATTTTAGAGACATATCATTTTAACTAGTCAAAGTTTCATCTTTTCATATTGATAATGAAACCTTCAGGTTCATTTAAATCAGCATTTTATTTGATTATTTTCTTGTTCAAAATTTCTACTGTGATCATTTTATATATTTTCTTGTGTCCTAAAATTTTATGTATTCACATTTATATCAACTTTTTCTTTCTTTTTTTTACTTTCTTTCCTTTTTGGAAATTATTAATTTGTGTATTTGAACTTCCCTGATTTCAGAATATCTTATATATATATATATATATATATATATATATATATATATATATATATATATTTATATATATATATTTTTTTTCTTTTCTTGTATTTGCTTCTACCATTGTCCCAGGCTAATAATGATAAGGGCCAGTAAACTACAACACTTAGCTAGTTATTAAATAATATTTTTAAGTAAATATGATTATCCTGTGTTAAAGTACCAGGTATTTATCTGCATGAATTATGAAGTACATTCACTATACATATCACTGTTGTGGAACATCAATGAAGAAACTTTCCTTTCCTCCTCAGCAGCTAAAGTCAATATGTAAAGAAATCCTCCAGCTTCCATATTTTCCTCAGCACAGTCACAAATGGTATGGATAAAATCTTGATGATAGCACTTTCATCCTTAAAACAGTGTCAGACAGATACACATTAGCCTTGCCTTCCACCATAGCACACTTATTCCCTGCCTAGAGCTTTGCTAAATTATTCACTTTCATGAGGTATTTACCTGTGAACACAAGAGACTCATGCTACAATCTTCAAATGGTACTTCTCATGTTAAGAATGGGGCAGAATATGTCATCATGGCAATAGCTTTAAAGTTCCACAGCAAGTATGAGTCATTCCATACCGTCTGTGTCATGAAAGTGCCTGCGTCTACTCATATGCCTGTCTGAACATACCCTAACCCGAATACTTTCTCACTGTGACAAGGCCAGCTGCACCATTTATATGAGGATGATTTCTGCATATAACTAGCTTCCTAATTCATATTAAAACTCGGCAGAGGGAATATTTTTAATTATACCTCTCTGATGAACTCTGGCACAGAAGGAAGCATTACTTTGTTCTACCCTAAGGCATCAAGTTTCAGGATTGCTACCAGATGTTTTCTTTCATAAAAAATACAATACCTCACTTGTAACTTGCTTATGGGGTTTACAATTGCCAGCCTTAGTCTGGAATGCCATCTGTTCACAGTTTCTAGGGAGAATACTGTTGCTGTGTGGTATTAGTTGATCATTCAATTACAACAATTGTAAAACAAGCATATTTGAAAACAAGAAAAAAAATAGAAATAAAAAAGAGCTGCCCCTGTCCCCAAAATGAGTGATCAAGCAGTTTATGCCTTTGTTGTCTAAAATGAAAAATGTAAATAAAATGCAAACAAAATTAAACAAGTGTGAATGAAACAGACAGTGAAACAGAAAATACTCTGGTACCTCGTATGAGTTATAGTAAATTCAAATTCAAAGTTTATGGAGATGTTCATGTAGAATATCTGAGTGCATCATTACTTATATATAAATCTACACAGTAAAGTTTGTTTCTCTGTCTCCTTCAATCATGCAAAATGAAGTTTAAAAGTGACATATTAAAAAATATACAAAAACTCAGTTCGTATGAATGAACTTTAGTTTAAAAAAATTGCATACTGGTAAAAGATTATGGCTTGCATGCAGAAAACTTTGATGTATTATGGCAAGCAAATATGTATAAGTGGCAATGTGTAGATAGAGCCTGATTCATAAAAAGATGCTCCACAACATGGCTAGGCAAACTAACACTGTTGGGAGTTGTATAAGTTCATGGTCATGTAATAACCTTTTTAAACAGCAATATTATTAAAATGAGTGTCTTCTTGCAAGCTAAACATGCAAATGAAGAAAGTGGAGTAATTCAGAAATGTATAAATGCCATGCTATATCACCTGCAGTAGATTTGAACACAACTGAACATTTGTGTTCAAATTGAGGGAATTGCTAAGTAATGTTAGGGGTTGCCACAGCATTAATAAATATGTATCTGCTAGAGGCTCTGTTTGCCACTGCTGTACCTAACAGTGTGTACTGTCATACATGGACGCACTGGTCATCAAACTATACTTAAAATTTCAGGGACTCCACAACACCAACTTCGTGGACCAGTGCCATGTAGATAAGGAAAGCAAAGAAGAAACTGTTGATGTGGTGGCCTTGTTTGCAGCTCTGTGAGAGTTATGAAGTACGTATTCCAGAAAATACTAAGGTATGTGTGGCTTTATATAGATTAGCTACAAGATTTTTTAGTGACCTGCAGAGAACACAGTGGGATTATCTCAGACATCTACCTCAAGAATACTCCATCAGTTTCTCAATGAATCGCTTCAGATGTGGGGAGATCATATGTGGTTTGCACGTACCACAGAGGAAAGATCCAACACAATGCAGGTTTTCTATCAAACAATCCATTTCCCTGATGCAGTGAAGGCCATAGATTGTACCCACATTGAAATAAAGGCCACACCTGGTGAATTGGGGAGAAGGTTTGTGAACCATAAAGGGTATCACTCTATCAACTGCCAGGTGGCCCGTAATGTAAAGGGTATAATCTACAATGTCTCCCAGGCAGTTATCATGACTTCCACATAAGGCATACTTATGGGTTTGTGAGGAGTTACTTTCCATGGGACATCTTGTTGGTGATGCCAGATATGCCCAGGAACCCTGGCTCATGACACCCTTAAGAAATATTCACAATGAAGCAGGCCATGGGTAAAACAGTGCTCAGTTGCAAACAAGAAACATTACTGAGCATATGATTGGGCTTTTGAAGGCATGCTTTTACTTTTTGGATTCATCTGGTGGTATCCTGCAGTATAACCCTGCCACATATGCAAATATACAAACCAGGGCTCCAACTTTCACTACTAGATGCTCACCCACCATCCAATACCAACTCTGAAATTATTATCACTAAGCTACAGTTAAATACTTGTAAATCCATCTACATTTTAAGCTCATATCTTCCTCCAGGCAATAACATCAACTCCCTAGAAAATATCCTTTGCTGGCTATCCATTAACTTTCCACAGGAAACCATTGTGCTAGGTGACTTTAATATAGACTGTAATACCTGTAATACTGACAACCCAACTAATCACAAATCTACATGGCTACTCCCAAATTATCACCTCACCTACTCACACCCATAAACCCACCAACAAAGAAACCACCCTAGATTGGATCCTAATAAATACCCAGTCCATAACCTATAATGTAGGTATACTGCCTGATGACCTTAGTGATCACTCCCTAACCTATATTATTAGGAAAAAGCTTAATATACCCTGCCCTACAACTTTTAGAACTACTCGCTCAAATAAACATCTCAACCCGGAACATTTCCTAAATGAACTGAGTGTATGTAACTGGACACCACTAAAACACCTCCAACTTGAAGAAGCTGTGGCATACTTTAATTCCAAGTTCCTTGAAATCCTTGACTACCATGCCCCTTCTTGTACCCTTAGGAACTCCACCAAAACAGCTCCATGGCTTACTAAGGAAACTAAGAAAACAATTTTGCTAAGAAACACATTCTGGGCCAAATGGCGTACCTCTAAAAACCCATCTGATCACTTAAAATTTAAACAACTCAGAAACTCTACTAAAACATCTATAATATCAGACAAAAAAAACTTCTTCTTCCAACTTCAAAATACCAACCAGCAAAGTCCACAGAAATTCTGGTCAGGTATCACTAGACTCATTCACCCAGGCAATTCTAAAACTCTAACCCCATCTGGAATGACTCTTGACACTCCCAAACAAATTGCTGACTCCTTCAATAACTTTTTTACTGAAGCCATCCAGTCACTTGCTGACTCTCTACCTCATGCATCCTCTAATCTGCCCTCCTCCTCACATACCTCATCGCCCATTTTCCAACTCTGCCATGTCCCCACATCCCTCATCTGTACCGTCCTTCAAAAGCTCAAATCCTCTGCCCCTTCAGCAGACCATTTGCATTCTAAATACCTTCAAATTGCCGCCAAAGTTATTGCCTACCCAATCTCTATCCTTATAAATAGAACCATTATTGAAGGTACTACCCCAGCCATCTGGAAAGCTTCACATATCATCCCACTACATAAAGGTGGCAACTCATCAGAACTTTCAAACTTCCGTCCAATTGCCCTCCTCTCTCCAATAGCAAAAATCATGGAGAAATGCATCCACCGTCAACTACTAGACCATCTTCTTAAAAATAACCTATTAGCCAGCTCCCAGCATGGCTTTCAACCTTTCCATAGCACCACTACTGCACTCCTTTCCTTCTCTGACCACATCAACAAAAATCGCAACAATAATACCCTGTCCTCTGCTATCTTTATTGATCTCTCAAAAGCATTTGAAATGGTTAACCATCAGCTACTGCTGAATCTTCTGAAGTCCTTCTCATTTGATGCTCGAGCATTACAGTGGTTCACGTCCTATCTAGACAATAGGCAACAGGCAGTGCTATGGGAAAACACTCTATCCTGCAAAAAACAAGACAGGAAACCACTGGATAAACACTTTATATAAGTAAAGCTTTCGGATACAATCCTTTCTCAATTGTATCCGAAAGCTTTACTTATATAAAGTGTTTATCCAGTGGTTTCCTGCCTTGTTTTTTGCATTTTGGTTCCTGGCGTTTATTTTCTTCAAAACACTCTATCCTCCCACCTACCTGTCGCCCTTGGTTTACCCCAAGGATCCATATTAGGCCCTCTTCTGTTCTCTATCTTCATAAATGATCTATCTATTAGTATTCCCCAAGCTGTACCTATACAATATGCAGATGACTCCATGTTAATATCTTCAGCCACAGGGCCATCTGAACTGCAGTCCCTCATCCAGAATACCTTTGTGCTTGTAAAAGAATGGTTTCTACAGTGGTGTCTCCTCCTTAACTCCAAACAGACTAAACTCTTGCTCTTTACTTCTACACAAAAGTCCACCCCACTTAACTTCACTATCAATTCTAAAACTGGTACAGTCATATCTCCTGACGCTACTACAAAACTCTTAGGAGTAACTATTGACCACAGCCTTAACTATGATACTCACATCAACATCACAATCAAATCAGTAAACCGAAAACTTGGCTCCCTCTACAAAATAAAGCCCTTCCTTACTCCCATAGCCAGAACTACTATTGCCCAAAGCCACCTTATCTCTACTCTCTTTTATGCCTCTCCTATATATACAAATCTATCCAAATGCAACCTCCACAAGCTGGCAGTCTCTTACAATAATATTGCCAGATTTGCTACCAGCTCCCCTTTTAGAACACACCACTACCTAAATCTGAAGCAGCTTGGTTGGCTTGAATTCCACAATCAAATTTTATTTCATCAAATGAATATTGCACATAAAACCCTTTACCACCCAGAAAACATATCAATTATCACTAGTCTAATCTGCCCATATAAAAATCTTACAGACCTACTCTCAGCCAATAAACTTCTGGTATCCATACATAAACCCAATAACAAAGCAGGAGATTCCCTTTTCTCTAATACTGTAGGGAAAAGTTGGAACCTACTTCCCAGTGAACTTACATCACTATCTTCAACTACACTCTTCAAAAAGAAACTAAAACAATATCTTAAAAACCATTGGCTATGTTCCTGTTCAAACCCTGACTAAGACTATCTCTGCCTATTTACATCACAATCAGTCTTCCCAAGTTTCTTACTCACTTTATTGCCACTTTAAGGCCTCTACCATCTAGATGCTCTAGTTGCTCATATTCACCTAAGATGTAATTTACCTCTTTTCTGTCTCCTGAGTTTCTCCTCCTCCACTTACTCTCCCAATCCTGTTTTCAACTACCTGATCTTCCATATTCCGCAGAAGACTTTCTTCCCAGAGCATTCACAAAAAAAAAAAAAAAAAGTATTATCTTATCTTATTTTTGTGCTATTCTTCTGTTCTATCAGTGTTTGCTAAATTACCTTAATCACCTGTTTTTGTCTAGCAACCTATCTGCATCTGAAGTTTAATGTTCTGTAATTTTTTTTCAGTAATAATTCTTTATTATTTTTCACCTTAGTCATACAAAACATTTGAGAGAGCAATACACAGGTGATCTGCAAACAAAGCTTCTAACAACATTCTTACAACATATATACATTATTTAGATGAATGCTTCTATATTTTAGCATAAAAGTACATATAAAGATTCTTATCTCCATGGATAGTATCTTGTAATAATATGGTTCCTAGTAGGGTTGCATTTTATACTATATATAACAAGGGAGTTTTCTAGATTCCATGCGTTAAGCCAGCATAATATTGAAAATTTGTTCCCAAATCTTCAGATTATAGAGATGTTTGCTATGGTTATTGATTACGTATTTGTGGGCTAAAATATGTTTAAGATCTTAAAATTATTCCATGAAGTTTGAGATGGGTTCAGCCAGTTAGTAGCTATGTAGAGTTTCATTAGCAGAAAAATATTCATAAGTATGATCATTTGGGATCTAGATAGATTATTTGGAGGGAATGTTCTGTAACTTATTACTTAATACTTTGTGTGTCTAGTCTGTTTTAATGTGGAGCTTTTCTCCCCGAGCCTCTACTGAAAATGGACATATATCCAGCTAGACTAGCCCGGTCAACAAATGTAAAATAAATATAAAATAAAAATAAAAATAAAATATTGCCAGTGTATGAAATGTTGCATAGTTACATGCTTAGGAAGCAGTTACAGCAGAGTATACACTTGCAGGGGCTGGATTCCATAGCACACCAGGCAGTGGAGGCTGGGTCAGATAAGAAGTCAGTGTAGGAGCCGGCAGCAGTAGATGATCATGCCATGTTGAAGAGGGTGCAGCATGTTGTGGTACTGGCAAGAGGCAGCAGATTGCACATATCTTCAGAGCATAATAGACAACAACAAAGTAGATCCAATACTGTAAAAGTGAAGCATGCACAATTGATACAGGGCTATGCTCACCCATGCATAGGGTGGCTCTAGTGTGCATCTGACATAGGTATCCCAGGTAATAATGTACAAAGGGGATGGTACATTTATCATCATTCTCACAGGTGGGGACTGGAGCATAGGAGTGGATATCTTCCACAAGGAAGTGTGTACATGCTGAGGAGTAGGAATATAACACATGCTTTTCTATGAAGTGCCAGTTCTGGGGGGAAGGTATTAACATAACACTCACTTGGAAGGATCAGTATCAGTGAAGATGGGTGATGTACAGGAGGCTATGATGGTGAGAGTGCGCTTCTACAGGGACATAGCCTAAGCAGTAGTTACAGTACTGCAGTTCTTTCTACTAGACAGGTCAGTGGCATGCATTGCAGAAGTTTCAGCATCCCATACATGCCCTGTCCACAAGACCTGGCTCTACCTGGATTTTTGGAAAGCTAAAACAAGTCTAAACACCATAGCTGTATAAAAACACATACAAAATATGATATTTATTAGTCAAAATGGCAAGAAAAAGGGTTAGCTTTTTCACAGCATATTGCTGCTTCATCAGACCTAAAAACAAGTGTACAGTTAGTTTTTAAAACAACGAAACAGTCCAATCAGGTTAAAATCTCAAATGCACATTACAAAACATTCATAAAACCATCCTGCACAAACCCCCAAAAACATCTAAGTCGTCTATTTGGTTCATCCAAAAATTTGTCTGAAAAAATCTGGCCTACTTTTGGTGATGATGGACATCGCCTCCCTTTTTACTGTTATTCCCAATGACATGGGTGTTGAATATGTTAGGAGCTTTTTGACTATGCCTGACTCCATGTCTAATAGTAAACTATTTCTGATTTGTTCTTTATTAGAACTAATTATTGAAAATAATGTCTGGGATTCAAAAATCCAAATCTCCATGCCAGAATAGTGTAGCAGCTATTGCAAGGAATATGGCTGCTGAGTGATCCAGTAAACAAGGCTGGGGGAGTGCATGAGCCTGCCAGCACTATTCTGACATGGACAGCACTGAATGATGCTAATTACCTCATTTTCTGATGAAATCCCTGCAAATGAGGTGAATTAGCAATTCAGTAAGCAGGTAGGCATCCGTGTCAGAGCAGTGTCCACTGCAGAAATGTATTCTGTTACTAACCATGTAAATTTCTGCAAAAATTAAAACGGAGGCATGACAGCTCAAAGCAAAGCATGTATTATGACTATTAGGCATTCCAATGGCCAAAATATATGTCTATTGGCATGGAAAACTGTTTCAAAATTATAAAAGTCAAAGTTTATTTTTTTGGGCCAATTTCGGCCATTTAAGCATAGCACAGTGGTAAGCAAATGAGATCATGCAGAAAATTAAAAAAAAATGTAAAAAGACAGTTTAATGTAAAATATGAATTTTGCCATTATAGTGGGTAGCATGCAGAACCAAAACAATAGCAGGCAACACTGGTAGCTAAGGAGACAGGCTCCCGTGTAGTGGTGTAACAAAGGTCTAAGGCAATGGGGTATGCAAATGAGCTAAATTTATTGAATAGCAAAATGGGAGACTGTGTCTGCCTGCGCCTAACCATGTAGGAGCTATAATGCTGTAGTGTAAGCAGGAGAAGCAGCTGACATGAAATCGGTGTGTGTCATGCTTGGTGAAAGCACATTGGAACTCTGCGGGCTCTATTTGGGCTCAGCTAAGCAGAGCTAAACAAGGGGTGTATCTCAGCTAGTTCAAGAAATACTGAACATGTTAGGGTCCCTGGGAGGGCCCTTTCTGCTCACTACTGTTTACTATAGTTACATGGGTTTATGCGGCGTGCCACAGGGCTTAAACAGAATGGAAAAAAAAACACAACAGGAACTAGCAGAAGTGTTTACATTTGAGCAGCTCGTTTGTGCAGCACACTGTAGGGCTTAGAAGGGACGGAAATGGGAAGAATAAAAACATGGGAAATAGCATAATAAAGGCACTCAAGTACAAATAATATAGATGGCAGGTGGAATGTATCATAGTCAGCCAATCATGTAGGTAGCATCTGCAGCACACCAGTATAAACTATGCAAGCAAACACCTTTCAGCCTGGTTTTCTCACAAACTCTGCACCATTGGTGTACACACTCAGGGGAATTTTAACTGACAGAATGTTAGGGGCTGCTTTCACTTTGATACATCAGTATGTGCTAGAGGCTGAGGGAGGTGAGGAGGATAATGCTGACATCCATCCCAGACTGAGGAGGAGGAGAAGAATGTTCAGACCCAGGGTAACCTACCAGGGGCTACATGATCTGGAGATACCAGAGTGCTACATGGTGGACAGGGACTTACTTCAGCAGCTCAGCAAGCTGTACCAGCCTCACCTCAGACCCAGAGCCAACAGAAGGGAACCCATCCCAGTTGAAACCAAGGTATGTGTAGCCTTAAGAATACTAGCTACATATACCTTCCAAAGACCTACTGGAGACATCATGGGGGTCTCACAAGCATCTGCATCCAGGGTACTCCACTAGTTCCTGGATGTCATGTGAACACATGCTGGTGAGCACATAAATTTCCCCAGCACCTGCGAGGAGAGGACCAGCAATATGTGTCTCTTTCACCATGTAGCAGACTACATCCACATCAAGGAAGCACCCATTGCAGAGGGCAGAGTCTATGTCAACCGCAAGGGCTATCACTCCATCAACTGCCAGGCCATGTGCAATGCCCAGGGCATTATCATGAAAGTGTGTGCTGGCAGCCCTGGCAGTAAACACGACTCCCACATCTGGCATGCCTCACAGCTGTACCAGGCATTTGCCAGGTGGGACATCCCGTATGGCCATCTGTTGGGGGAAGCTGGCTATGCACTGGAACCGTAGATGATGCCACCCTTCAGAAATGCACACACACACACACACACACACACACACACACACACACACACACACACACACACACACACACACACACACACACACCACACTGAAGAACACCATAATGAGGCACACACACAAACCAGGAACAATATAGAGTGTGTGTTTGGGATGCACAAGTCACTGTTCCACTGACTTGACATATCTGGTGGAGCTCTGCAGTGCTCTCCAGCCACATGTGCACACATGTTCATAGTATGTGGCATGCTACACAATATACTCCTGAGGTAAAAGTTGCAGAAAGAACATCACAGGGAAGGCCCACACAGTACCCCCACCATTGCAAAGGCCCCCACAGGCACAGGGGTTTTGGAGGAGGAATTCCCTGAACCTGGTCCTGTAGGCAGAAGGCGGCATGCCCAGTATGCCCGGGCCTTGGCAAAGAGGCAATGCATAGCACACACACTGACACTGTAGGGACCCAGGGACTGACACCTCTTTCTGACACACACACACACACACACACACACACACACACACACACACACACACACACACACACACACACACAGTAAAATGGATGCCACACACATCACCTTACCGGTAGCTTATCATGAATAGGCTGTGTAGTGCGTGCATCTGACAGAGCCAGCCCTCAAGCATCATCCTCACAATTGCTGCAGACACAAGGTAAGTTAGTCTTCTTAACAATAAGTGAATGGAGTAATATGTTGTGGTAGCATAGCTATGGTATCTCTGCATGCATGCAAGGGAATGGGGTGGCCTACCGGGATAACAGCAGACAACTGACAGCTATGTGGGACAACAGGAAATGTCTGCCCAGTACTGGCTTCCCCAGAGAATGCAGTATTCCCCTAGGTGACAAATCTCACTGCAGTATATGTGGGGGGGGGGGCTAACTAACTGGGGGGTCATAGGTCACATGCATGGATGTCAATGTGGGGGTCCCATATTCACCCCTCAGCCTCACCTAGCAAGTCAGCCATAGAAAACCATAAAGAAAGGTCTGGCAAGGGCCCACAAATTGGTTCAGTGATGAAATATGCCCATACAGACTTACACAGTGCTATCACAGCAGGTCTTGCAGTTGCAGTAAGGCTCTGAAGGGTAAGAAGTCTGAAACCCAAATGTCTGCCACTACAATCTAAACAGGTACAATACTATGCTAAATGGAACCAAAATGTAAAGGGAACATCAGCACAGTCTGTGCAAATGTGGACAACTGACAGGTGCCCACCCCCCCATCGCACACACATGTTCCCATAGAAATGCAGTAACAGTAATGTTTGTAGAGAATTAGCAGCAGAGCACACATTTCCAGGGCTATCCCAATCAACTTGATAACTTGTTGCATGTCCACAATATGCAGGGCTCAATGATCTATGTCTATGTGTGGTCAATACTGTCAGTATGTGGCCTGCACTTACTCCTGGCTGTCGTGTCTTAGTGGCCTAGGTACAGTACTGTGGTTGACAGGGTCCATGTTCCAAGAACTGCAGTGTCAACTATTCTGTATGCCAAATACAGCAACGGTAGGAGTTGTACACACTGTCCAGATGTCAATATCTGTTACTGCAGGAAAGCTGGACAGGTCAGGGACAGGGGGCCACACCTATGTACAGTACACAGCTCAGAGTAACCTACACAGTGCCTAGCATACCCATCAACTGTACATACTTTTTGCAGAATGTCCAGAGCTTTGTATCATATTTATGGTGTCTTTATCATGAAATTGTGGTTTTCTGGCAAATCATTGGCACAAAAGACTAAAGTCAGAAAAGAATGACAAATTGTAGTTTCAGACTTCATACCCTTTAGGAAAATGCATGCTAATGCAAAACTTGTTTTGTCACCTTTCTAGGTTTGTAAGGCCAATAATTAACAATGGTCCCTATATGTAGGCCTATGTCCGCAAATAACTAGTAGCACAGCAGGTACATGAAGATCAGTGTACTGTCAGGTTATGAAAGGCTGCCAACTTACTGTGTCAGCACTGACATGTCACTTGACAACATGACAGGTTGTAACAGAAGGAGCACAAGTACCCCTCATATATCTATTCTGCTTGTCCTAACATTGCATTTGCCTGCCAACTATTTGCAAAAACAAGAAAGAGTCATGTCAAAACATATATGGCAGACAGTGGGGAAGCAGATGTCATACCCATAAGAGAAAGCAAGAAAATACCAAACTGGTCTCCCAACTGTCTGTGTTTGGCAGAAAAGTATTCACACCCTGTCCCCATGTGTGGGCCTTTGTCTGACTGTCATATATGGGCCTGTCCAGATGTTAGTCAGTCACAGTTTGACAGCTAGGCGAATGTGTAGCATCATAATAACATATAGCAACACAAACCATCTGAGGACCACAGCAAATATAGTGGTGCAATGATGGACAACCTGCTAAATAGGTACACTCAGAGGTGTGAAGTAAACACCCTTGTGTGTGATGTTATGGCATTTACCCTGCTCACACCAGAATTACAAATACATAGCAGCCACTGTGGGCAAAGCCTGTGACTGGACTACTGAAGGACAAAGAAACACACATAAGGGGAAGGGGAACCACTGGGCAGACAAATGGAGAATGTGCACACAAAAACAAATATTGCAGTAACATAGGTCCCCTGCAGTGTGTGTGGAGTCAGTAAACATCACCTGCAAATGCACAACACACAAAAAATACACTTTATGCATCGCCACTTAGATAGGGTTAAACTATTCCCGGCGCCATAAAATATGCTCTTCAAATTTTCCCATAGAACTAGCCATTTTTTTTACTTTTAGCACTGAAATCTGTTTCTTTTAGCTCAGCACTTGTTCAGAACTCATTGTAAGCACTAAATAGGCTACAAATTACTACAGCACTCAGCTTTCCTCACTTGTCTAGAGGAAAACAGTTTTTAGTACTTTATACATAAACATGTATACAGGCATCTTGGGGCAATGCAGCAATTGCCTCGTGTACACAGACTACCCTCTCCTCCTACCACCCAACACTACAACCTGTGAGAGATGCACTTATATAGCCAAACTGGAAACAAAGCTCTCTTCACCCAAGACTGGACTAGACAGTCAAAAGGAGAAGGTAAACACTTGCACCACACCACACCCATCACATAGTCCCTCAAAACCTACACCACCAAAACACATACATAGCAACACAAAACACACACCTACATTCGTGGAGGCTCTCAGTAAAAATCTGCTCAAGTAACAGAGACCTCCAAAGCAGAAACGCAAGCAATCTCCACCACCCAACACAACCCAAATGACACATAGCCCACAAACTCAGTGTGTCACTCAACCACAGCCCATAAGGCATAACAACGTACCCAACACTCTAGTCATTGGTGACTCTTTAGTCAGGCACGTTGATGTTCCACTCACCAGGCTAAACAAGGAGAAAGTTACTGTCAGCTGTTTGTCAGGTGCTAGGATCCACCACATAACACATGTACTCAGGTCATTCCACAAGTACAAATATGACCCTGTCATTATCCATGTTTGTGTGAATGACCTGAGACGTGCCTCCCTGGACTACATGAAAAGAGACATGGAGGAGCTCTCAGATCTTGTAACACAGCCAGGTATGATCCTATCCCTGAGTAGCATCCTGCCATCACCCAGAATGATACCACAATACAAGGACAAAATGATCAGCTTCGACAATTGGCTAAGCTTCTGGTGCCATTCTAAGTGGATCCAGTATCTGTCTTCCTGGGATGACATGATCGACAGACCACAATGCTTTGCCAGAGATGGCCTGCACCTGTCACCCTTGGGATACCGGATACAGGATACTGGCTAAGGCTCTTGCCACCCCTGCAGAGCCTTTTGTAGGGAAGGTTCAAATGACAAATTCACCACCATAACAGGTACAAGCAAGCAAAATCTGAGAGTACTGCTACTCAATGCTAGAAGTCTAAACATCAAAATGCATTCACTCAAAGCACTCCTTAAAATGGAGAACATCAACATCTCTGCAGTGACAGAGACCTGGTTCAAGGCTCCAGAGAGCACTCCTGGATTACCAGGCTATAATTCATACCACACCTTTCGGCCACCTAACCTGGATGGAAACACTAAAGGTGGAGGCATGTCCATATTCATTAAGGATATCCACACCTCCAGGCTAGTTGCTCAGCATAATGTGTCCGAGATTATCCAAGTGCAACTAATTCTGGGCACAACCACAATCCAAACTGTAACTTGCTACAGATCCCCAAACATGTCCCAGGACTCCCACTCATTTCTTGATACACTGAAAAATATTAGGGTACAACCAAACACCCTAATAATGGGCTATTTCAACTACCTCACCATTAACTGGGAAAACTAATCATGTACCAACTCTTTTGCTTAATGTTTTCTGGAATTCATAAATTCCAATGCCTTGGATCAACTTATCCACACCCCCACCAGGGGCAGCAAAATCCTAGACTTGGTCATTCCCAACATGGGTGACCAGTGTTCCACACCAGAGGTCAATTCCTCATTGGTCAGATCTGTCCACAAGTTAATCACCCTAGACATCTACATCCCACCTCCACCCCCCATTAAGGAAACCACCTTAAAAGATTTCTCCAAAGCCAACTTCACGCTTCTTAAGACAGAACTGGCAAACTTCACAACATCCATGTAGGTGGACAATAGAGGTACGACTGCTGAATCCTACACAAATGCACTTTATAAGCACTTACATGAGTGCATGGATCATGCTATCCCTAACAGAACCAAGATACTATCCTCCAAAAAAGGAAGCCAATCTGGCGGTCCCCTGCCATAAACAAACTCTACAACAGAAGAAAGAAACTGTTGCAAAAAAGAGTAAAATCCCATGATTGGAGAAACCCCCTGGACAGCCTCAGTAAGAAGCTAAGATCCCTCATAAAATCCTCCAAAGCTAGATACGAAAACAAAATTGCCACTGATTCCAAAGACAACCACAAAGCATTCTATAGCTATGTCAAGAATCTCCAGTGGCAACACTCAGATCTGCTCTGAGTTACAATGCAATGGCACTAAATATGCAGAACCAACTGATATTGCCAACATCCTGGCAGATAGGTTCAGTGCTAACTTTATCCCCCTCTTAGCCTCTAAAGGGCCCATCTCTATACCAGAAGAATGCAAAGTTCCTGTAATCATGGCTGCTCAGGTAAAAAAACACACACTCCAAATCCAAGAACACAGCATCCATAGGACCTGACAACATTCCAGGCTGTGTTCTACATGAACTACAGAATGAACTGGCACCCCACCTAAGCAGCATGTTCAATCATAGCCTCACCTCAGGCTTTGTGCCCACTGAATGGTGCACAGTGATGGTTATCACAATCCACAAAAGGGGAGCCACCATGGACCCTGGGAAATACCACCCCATTAGCCTAATGAGCCTGGTCTGCAAGGCCATGGAACATATCATCATCAAACTTATAAACAAAAACATTGGTAATCTCCAAACTCTGGACCCCACCCATTTTGGGTTTATAAAAGGCAGATCATGTCTCCTAAACCTGATAGACTTCTTTGAAGCAGTCACTAAAGCCGTAGACAAGGTTAAGGTGGTTCACACAGCCTATCTAGATCTCACCAAGGCTTTTCACACCATCCCTCACTCTGGAATTATAGATAAACTCACTAAACTTAGTATAAATCCCTATGTCACAAGATGGGTTGCCAACTGGCTCACTGACAGAACCCACACTGTGAAAGTAGCAGACTCTGAATCTGACTTCAGACTACTGACAAGTGAAGTACCACAGGGTTCAGTCTTGGGTCCTCTCCTGTTTGGCATCTACGTTTCTGAAGTACAGGCTGACACAGAAGGTCTTTGACTAATGAAGTTCGCAGATGACTGCAAACTAGGAGCCATAATTGAAACTCCTAACAATGTGGGCATCCTACAAAAGGACCTCACTCAGACAAATGCCTGGTGTTAAATACATGGCCTCAAGCTCAATGCCAAAAATTGCATTGTCATCCCCTTTGGTAAAAACTCTGTACCCATGAGCTACCACATAGGTGGTAGTCTGCTTATCACCAAAAGTGTGATAAGAGACCTAGGGACACAGGTGTACAGTAGTTTCTCCTTTGATAATCACATTGCCACAGTAGTCAGGAAATCCTTCTACATGGCACACCTCATCACAAAAGGTTTCTCATCCAGGAAAAAAGAGGTCATTGTTTCCCTCTACTTGTCACTCATTAGACCCATTATAGAGTACAATGCCCCTTCTGGTATGTACCTCACAAGGCATCTACAACAATTGGAAAGGCCGCAGAAATACCTCACAAAGAGGATTAAAGGCCTCAAACAGATGCGCTATGCAGATTGTATAAAAGAACTCCAGCTTTACTCCATTGCATATCGCCTACTCAGAGGCGATCTCTGCCTAACATACAAAGCTATGTCATACCCAGAACTGTTGGACATGCTTCACTTAAAGAAATCCCAATCCCACCGAACTACATGCTCTAGGGACCTAAACCTTGTCATCACAATAAACAGAATGTGCTGGAGGGATAGATTCCTGTCCGAGAGACTTCCCATACTCTGGAACATACTACCTATCTATATCACACAAAACTCCTCATTAGCACTCTTCAAGAAAAATCTTGATGATTGAATGGGAAAAAGGAAATTCACCCTGGGGATCACCTCTGTGGCTCTGATCAACAGAGACATAGGAAAATAATTTTCTTGGGTGACAAAAGCCAGGGTACCTTTTTGGCTAGGCTTGTATAGGCCCTAGGGCCAATAGCCTAGTACCTACCTATGAGCCCATGAACCTATGTAAATGCAGGTCCACAACAAAACAAAAACCTAAACAAAGGACACCTAAGAGGCAAAAAACACATGAGAATTCCACAAACCTGCACACCACAGACCATGCAGACTACACACACCAGGGTCTTGCAAACATTAAGGCCTTAGCCCAAACCCCAAATACCTAACCTACACAGACAGGTTAACAGCACTGTCCCTCTAACCCATTCCATACAGACTCTGTGCTGAGTTGAGCCCTGTCTGGCATACAAAGCAATCCAGACCCTGCCTTGATGGGACTGTTGCACATCTGGAAGTCAAGGCCCACTCGATCAACCTGCAGGCGCAGCATCAACCTGGTCTGTGATATCAGTATGGCTTGTTGGTGTAACAGATATGTGTCCCCCATACTCCCCCATCTGTGAATTACACTCCCTATCCATATCAAGCCAAGTGCCTAAATACCCTTAGTGATGTACTCCCTGTATAAGTCCATGGGAAACACAAAATATGGTCCTGTGATTCCACCTTTGTCCCTGCTGGACAAGGGCTCTGTGTGCTGGCACATCTTAACATGGGCTACACTTCCATCTCCATGGATTAAAAGGGCTTCAGGGCCCATACCTTACTAACATCATATCCACCTATCAACCTATACACAACTCCCTGTTAGTGGTTCACCACATTACTCTGTACTGCTCTGCCACTGACATACCTGGAAATCACAGTGCTACATGGATTATACTATACATATAATTGATATTTCTGCACAGTAGAATGCACTCTGTACCACACCCATACCTCTCAACCTCTGACAGCAAGACATCTGGACAAGGTCATAAATAAAAGTGGGACAAAGGCCCAATGATAGACACGTGTTGTAAATATTGCTCTTACAATCTGAGAAAGTTGGTAGAATAACACGTTTTGCATTAGCAGGAATTGTCTGAAGGTTATGAAGTCTGAAATACTAATGTCTCTTATTATTTTGTAACATCAGGCTTTAATTATTTCCAACTAACTATCCATAAAACACAAGTTTATGTAGACTGGATGAAACTTCTAGACAAACACATGGACAATCTGCCAAAAACTGTACAGTTGAGAGGTATGGCCACACCAGAATATGACTTTTCAGGTAAAAAGAATATCACACAAGCAGGAGATCTCCAGCCAGTATATCATCAAGTTACTGGACTGTTTACACAGCTTCATCAGTCAATCGGCTGTAGCCACACCTCTCAACTGGCTGTTTTGGGCAAGAATGTCTATAGTTGGGCTCATAATATTGGTCTTTATATCATGCATCTTGTATTCCTCTGGTTAAGCACTGTGATTATCTGAGAATGTCTGTCACTAGGTAATGATGCAATACATTACTGTGTCAGACGTCAGAAAATGTCTGCTAAAACAAACCGTGTACCTCTAGCAACTTCCTGTTTACTTTGGAGATGTATGGTTGCAACACACCAAACCCCAGACCGGAGTGCAACTATCTCTGGAATGGAGTCCCACTCTTACTATAGAAGGTCATACTGGGCATGGACCTAAACTTAGAGAATCACAGCCCATGTCAGAACTCACATCGGACTATATAACTGTATTGTGCATATATGTCTTTGCATACAGACACCTATGTATACCTTAATTGTATCTACACACACCAATCAGACAGGATTACCCTCAGCTAGCTGTAGGTGGCCCATATGTGATATAGCAGCATCTGCTGTGTGTGATACACAGACATATATAGGGACAACATATAACGGGTTCTTATGACATAGTTGAACTTGTACAAGTTCAAACCTTATATGTTCGAATCCATAAGTTCGAGTACAAGTTCGAGTGTTTCAATAGAAATCTCCATAAGGGGAGTTTTCCGATCAGTTGAATGAGGTGTGATCTCAGAGTTGGTATATTTAAGTAGCGTGGGGTGTGTGGGGTGCACACCCCATGTGGGGGGTGCTGGGGGGCTTGCCCCCCACTTGTAACAGTTTATTTTGTTTTTCCTTCTTTTTTTTTTATTCATAGTTGAAGTTTTGTAACTTCAAACGGAATGGTTTGTACATTTCATGTTCAAAATTATAGAACTTCAGCTATGTGATATAGACCCACATATAACAATATGTCAAGCACACACACACATAGACATGGGGAACAAAGGGGCAGTGATAGACAGAGAGACACAGAGCGACACACATAGAAAGTGAGTCATACACAGGGATACTCTGAATGGCATAGAGTGATGTCCTGCCATAGACAGTGCAATACTGGTCGTAACCAGGTGCACGTGTTGGCATGAAGGTGAGTTCCACTGTGTAATAGTACTGAGGTGGGAGTTGTAATATCACATGACCTGCCCTTGCATGTGTGTGTGTGTGTGTGTGTGTGTGTGTGTGTGTGTGTGTGTGTGTGTGTGTGTGTGTGTGTGTGTGTGTGTGTAGGTTTAAGTATTAAGAAGCTGTTCCCACTCAGTACACTTCCCATTGACCTACTTCACAAGATCTTCTGACGTCATTCACCTTAGAAGTACCCTTGCACACCTGTCAGCCCTATAAGCTCTGTAGTGCATGTGATAACTGCATAACACTATAATACAAATAACTAGATAGATAGGGGTTCTAATCTAATTTTTGGCAGGTGAAACTGTTTTAGACCATTCCCATCCAGTGCACTTCCCAGTGCCCTACTTTACCAGTCCTACTGACCTCATTCTCCTTAGAAGTACCTTTGTACAATCCCAGCCCTGTAAGTTCCATGGCATGTGCAATAACTATGCAACAGTGTAGCACAAATAACTAGATAGGCAGGGGGGTTATTCTCAGTTCCAGCAAATGTGTTTGTAAGTGTGTATGTTTGTAGAATTAAGTATTTTGAGGACATTCCCACCCACAGCACATCCCAGTGCCCTACTTTAGCAGTCCTGCTGAAGTCATTCCCCATAGAATTAACTTTGGACAGCACTCAGCCTTATAAGCTTTATGGTGCATGTAATAATTAAGTAACAATATAGTAGTAATAACTAGATAGGCAGGGGTTCTACTCTCAGTTCTGGCAAATGTGTGTGTGTATGTTTGTAGGTAATGTATTTTGATGCCCTTCCCACCCAGTACATTTCCCATTGCCATACTTTACAAGAGCTCTTGATGTAATTCACCTCAGAAGTACCTTGGGACACTAGTAAATCCTATAAGCTCTGTGGCACATGTGATAACTGTGTAAACCTATAGTACACATAATGAGGTAGTTAGCAGTTCTAAATTCAATACTGGCAATTGTGATTGTGTGCGTGTGTGAGAGTCATATCCTCCCTGTGTGCGTAAGTGTTTGGGTGATAATAATATTTTCTGGAGGTGTGGATTATAGCATTTTGAGTTGTGTACCACCCGTACACTTTCCATTGCTCTACTTTACAAGGCCTACTGTTATCATTCACCTTAGAAGACCTGTATACACTTGTCAGCCCTCCAAGCTCTGTTGAGTCTGCAAAAACTGAGTAATACTATAGTACAAATAATTAGATAGGCAGGGGATCTAATCTCAATACTGACAATTATAGTAGTGTGTGTGAAGCATATCCCCTGTGGCTGTCATGTGTGTAGGTCATACCAGTTTAAGGCTTGTTGACCCCTACCCATGACATTACTTTAAAGAGCCTGTTAATGGCATCTGCCTCACATGCACCATGTAACACTATACAGCGCATACCAGTCATCTGTACAGATATACATGGAATAACCAGATGTTTGCAACCTATACATGGTCTGTACCTGCTAACAATGAGCATTCCTGTGACATTACTGCCAAATACTTTACAGTTACCATAGCGACACACATGCCAGCATAAGACATTGGACCTGACTGACATGTCATGCTAATACAAAGTCTGTCACTCTATCACTTATCCAGGTGTGTAGGAGCAGTAGATGAGAGCAATCACTATTTCTAGTGGTTTATCCCACCATCCATGAAGGCATTCACAAGATTACTTGCAAAAGGATGCATGTTAAGTCCTAGGCATATAATCTATGTGGAGCATGTCATGTGTACATAGCACTATAGTACATAAAAGTAGATACGTAGGGTACTAATATGTCTACTGGCAACTGTGTATATGTTTCTGTATGCACATCCCCTGTGACTGTCTTTCCTGAGTGTATTTGATGGCTATACCATTTTGTGTGCCTTTTCCACCCTGTGAACTACCCCATTGCCAACCTAGTTTCAGCCCATATAGATGTCATCCACCCTACAAGCACAGTTATACAGTTTTTAACACAAAGCCACTGTGGTGCATGCAATGATCGTATCATTGTGTATTGTACATAAATATATTGGTAGGTCATCTACTCTGAGAAGTGTCAACTCCATGTGCATGTGTGTTTCAATGCATGTCCCCATGCAGCAGTGTGTGAATGTGTGTGCATGCGTGTGTATGCGTGTGTGTGTGTGTGTGTGTGTGTGTGTGTGTGTGTGTGTGAGAGAGAGTGTGTGTGTGTGCGCGTGCATGTCTGTGTGTGTCTGTGTGTGTCTGTCAGATGGCTCTATCATGTTAAGTGCCTCTGAACCCACCATTGGCAATTCTAACAGCCCCTGAAAGTGTCACCCACTTGAATAGTAGTGGCAGACACTGCAACACTACATTACCTAAGTGCTATGTATCTAGTGCAGGTAGGGGCTGTGCTCATCCCTTCAACAGCTGCCTGATGTACAGGACTATGATTCTGTGTGCACTACTAGCATGAGAGACCAGACATGCATATGAGTTAGCAGATACACGTGCTGGTGTTTGTCAGGTTAGACCAATACAGGCTGAACTGTGTCAGGAATACATACCCCAAACATGTCAAACAAAGTACCGGGCATACCCTCATCAACTGCATGAAGGTTGAGTGGATGGGACAGAAATGTGGCAGAGGCAACAGGTGCTGATAGGTGAATCTCTTGCAGTTAAAGTAATGGCTAAGCATGTGAGGGACCTAGTGCCAGTACTCAAGTAACCTCCTCTGTATGTGTGAGCCTGTGGTACTGCATAACACCCAGGTGACATGTATGAAGCCTAGCTGACTGTGTCAAGGGTATGTATGCAAGGTCAGTCTTTCTGTCACAATTGTCCCTCACACACTGTTGCATGTAAACTCACCTGGTAAGCATGTACATATACAGCTATATCTTGGCTATGAAAATTGCACTGTTTTTCCACTCCGCCATACTCATCATTGCTACTGTCAGCAGGCCCACAGCCTGCAGACACACATACACCTGGAACACAAACAAAATACAGTACATGACACTACAGTCAGTGAGCAGTACTAACAGCAATAATGCATAATGGCTCAAAAGGTACATACACCTCAATGTGTACCCATAACTATTGCCAGCAGACAACACCTTACACAGCATTATATTACTACACTGTACTATATTCACCCTGTGCATCACACCCATATGAACATGTCCCTGCATCAATGGTATGGAAAACAGGAATGTGGCACAGGTATCATCACATGCACAGGGTGTGGTGTGGGATTACCAGATGCCTAGGCTGGGCCATATGGTTGACATCATATGTGTGTGTGTGTGTGTGTGTGTGTGTGTGTGTGTGTGTGTGTGTGTGTGTGTGTGTGTGTGTGTGTGTGGGCATGTGTGGTGT
This sequence comes from Protopterus annectens, assembly GCF_019279795.1. Lineage (NCBI taxonomy): Eukaryota > Metazoa > Chordata > Ceratodontiformes > Protopteridae > Protopterus > Protopterus annectens. The sequence continues at coordinate 325,029,997 of NC_056725.1, forward strand.
TCAGCTGGTGCATGCAGAGAAGCTGTGCATGTCTGGAGGTGACCGGCCTATGATAAAGATGTGTAAGTGGAGTGTTTGTATGAACACAATCAAGCAATGCAGATGCCTGACACAAGGTTATGTTGGACAGCCATGGACCATACATGGCAGGATGGTTCACCATCTTCCACCAGGGACACAGGAACTGATTCTGCCAGGAGTCTCATTGGGACCAGCAGGCCCAAGGACATATGCAGTTCTACTCCCTGATGGTGATTGCTGTCTGCAGGATCTGCATCCCTGATGTGACTGGCCAGGACCACATGCCTATGGCCTGCTCCAGTGTTGCATGGACAGTACTCTCCCTTCACTAGTGCTGGTGATACTGCTACTATGGGGTTGTGAATGTGCATGGTCATGTCGGTTGAGAGCTGATCTTGCTGATGTATGTCCATCTAGCTGATGCCCTACTCCCACCACATGCTCAAGCACAGATATTGCACACTCAAGCAGTGACAATGTCTCACCCCACCGTCTATCCACAAAATCAGCAAAATGAGGTACAGCATCACAAATGCCATGGAGGTCATCACACATGGCAGGAAGCACTGCATTCATCACCCTGAGCATCTGTCTGGTGCAGCAGTCAGTACACACCTGTGCCAGTCCACAACATGTGTCTTGTGACATCTGCTGTGACACTTGCACAGGGGCTTGATGGGCAGCAATCCTCTGTTGAGCACCCCTGTCCATCTGGCTATGTGTGTGACCTCACTGGTCTCTGGCAATAGGTAGTGTCTACACTCACACTTGCCATAGTCACCACACTAGCCTGTTCCATGGTACCACCCTCCAACTGTCCATTATTTGTGGCTGCTTGGGACTGGCTATGTGTGTATATACTGACTGTGTGTGGGGACATTGTGGGTGAAAATGGGATACCAAGCAATGGCAAAGATTCAGTGCCCAACAACCCCACATGTGCCTCACTATGACCACCATCATCATGAGAGTGTGCTAAGACACTGACATCAGGTTGTGAAGGGGAGAGATACCAACCCCCTTGTTCACCTGGGAGGGGAAGACAACATATGTAAATTAATACCCTGCAGTATGATGTTTGCTCACACACACACACACACACACACACACACACACACACACACACACACACACGCACACACACACTCACTCCTGGTAAAGTCTGGCACAGCTTTGCCATCTATAGGCCCTTCAGGCCAGACTTTACAGTAGTTCAGACTGCCACAATCCATCTCTTTAACAGCTACTGTAAGGCCCTCAACAAAGGGTGACAAATCCTACTGTGTGTTGGATCTATTAGCAGAATGGTAAGTGTGACCAAGACCATGGCTATTGGAGTGAGCTATACAGTATCACCAAGTGCATATGCAAGTACTGTAAGAGCTGTCTTACTGCTATACAGACCAGACAGAATGACAAGGTTTAAAGATATGTGATAATAACTAATGAAGGAACAAGAGAATGCTCTGTCAGTGCAGTACCTACACCATTCAGACTCACAGGGATTAATTTCAGACAACATTGCAGGACAGTCTGTAATACATACAGGAAACATGTAAAGTACTAGGTGCATAGGTTCATAAGATGATACCAGGCTATTGGCCTGGATGCCCTCATACGCCTAGACAAGACTTTCAAAGCCAGCAGCTGTTCCCCTGTCCAGCATGGACACGTGTGGAATCCCAGGAGTGTCTTTCCATTTCTAATTCAGTTGTCCAGCTTATATCTTCAAGAGGACTATACAGGTACTCTGCTAGACATGGTAAAGGAATGGAATTTACAGACAGTGTATTGTGTGGGACACTACACTATCCTGCCAACAAGTACTATAAATGTCACAGTCCTGTGTGCATGTTGCATGAGTGTGGTTTGTTTTACGGATATGCAGAAACACCAGCAAGGCTGGTTTGGAAATGGCTTTGTATGCCAGACACAGGTTATCTATTATCAGTCTATATAAGACTGAGTACAGGGACAGGGATTTCAGCCTATCTGTATAGGATAGGTGTTGCAAACCCTGGATTTGCCTGATCAGTAAAGGAGCCATTGTACTTGGTAATGCATCTGATAAGGGTGGAGTACAGGAATGTTGTGACCTCCTGGTTCCTGGATGACATATGCATATTTGTGAGGTGGGCCATGTAGACAGCCTTCCATACAATGATGCCTACACAGTGGGAAACTGTCAGGTTGCTACCAGCCTTGGTGCACAAGTTGCCTTACACATGACTACATGCTCAGTGCATTGATATTGCTGTCATAATTAGTGCGGATGACATGTACCACAGCAGGGAAAATGATGCATCTCGTGGCATTCCGTTTGAGGCAATGCTTCTGGAACCAGTCATTAATTTGGGTAAGAGCCTCTTGGAGGATGCTCACATCAGTAGGGGAATGTAAGACAGTGGCCAGCTTGCAATCTTCTGTAAACCTGGTCAGCCACAGACCACTGGTTTTGTATTGCACCTCAAAAATGTATATCTCAAACAGTAGAGGCTCCCAGACCAATCCTTGGGGTACACCACTCTGTAAGAGTCTACTACTAGTGGTGGCTTTCACTACTTTGACCAAGTGGGTACTATCATTGAGCCAGTTAGCTACCCATCTAGTAACATACAGGTTGATGCCTAGCTGTGTAGGCTTATGTATCATGGCTGCCTGGGGAGCATTCTAAGAGGTATGGGCTAGGTGAAGGTAGGCAGTATGCACCGTCTTCCCCTCGCCCTTGTTTTTGTTGACCACTTCAAAGACATCAACCAGGTTTAACAGGCCTGATCTCCCTTTGATGCTACCACACTGTCTGGGCCCAAGCACTTTGAGGTTGCCGATGTCCCTGTTTATAAGGTCCTTGATATTGCCTTCCATATCTTTGCAGATCAGGCTAGTTAGGCTGATGTGAATATGACTGGCTGGGTCAGTGGATTGCTCCACCTTTGTGTATAGGGATGACTGTGGCTGTCCTCTGTGCAGATGGGATGACACTGGTGCTCAGGCTTTGGTTGACTACAGTGTGTAATGGAGCCTGAGTTCATGTAGGATGCAGCCACGGATGGCATCAGGCCCATGGAGACTTCAGTTTGTTGCCTTTGAGAGGGCATTACGGATCTGCTCCCTGATAATGAGGGGAGGGAGGCAGGTGCTTGTGGCATGTCCTTGTGTACTGATGGGGTAACAGACGGGTGAGGTTTTCACTTAAGCTGTCTGCAGCAGGTTGGCTATATCTATGCTGTATGTGAATGTGGTGTTAGTGACCACCACTACAGAGCATATTTGAGTGTTGCCTCTGGGATTGCAGACATATGTGTGAAAGACCTAGTGATTGGCCTTGGTGGATGTGTCCAATTTTCTCTCAAAGTTAGCCTTAGGGTAATTCACCTGTGACCTTATTTGCTTGTTCAGACAAAGGTGACATTGCTTCCAATTTGGCAACTGCACCTTCTTGGCCCTGTCCAGCAAGTATTTCCACTTATTATGGAATATGTGTATTGCTGCTGTCTACCACAGAGGTTTACCCTACCCTGAGGGTGATGATTTTGTCCTGTCAGGTATTGCTGAGCCCATACAGCTATGCAGGTGCTCACATACTGTAGTATTGTGGTGTAGGCTTAGACACTACTGCTAGTTCCAACTGATGGGATGGTGGCTGTAAAGCTACATATGCCTGCTCTGAGGAGATATATAGTCAGTTTTGGAAAGTGTTTTTTGTTTGACCCTGACAAGGGGGAGCAAGGGTGATGGTGGCCTCAACATTGATGGCTATGTGGTCAGATCTTACCAAGAAGGATGACACTGTAGGAGTGCTACAGTGGCTACTCATGTTGGTTAGGACCAGGTACAGGGTATTTCCACCTGTCGTAGGTGTGTTGGCCAGCTAATTCAATGCATTGGCATTGACAAAGCTGAGGAATTTCTGTGCATTCATATCCCGGTAGAATAGATGATGCACAGTATGGTTGGGTAGTTAAAGTCACCCAGGAGCAAGGTAGAGGGTTGAATCTTGACAGATTCAAGCAAGTCAAGATAGGTGTAGTGGGTGTCTAGAGTCATGGTTGGAGGTCTGTAGCTAGCTATGATTGAAGTAGGTGTTTTGTCAACAGTTAACTGCACTTGGAATGTCTCCTATGCGTCATATTGCCAATAGTTAACTGCACTTGGGAAGTCTCTCATGCATCATACTGTTTGGCCAGCCCGGAGGTGTGTATGTGCATGATGATGTTTAACACTCCACCTCCTGTGGCTTTGCAGCCCTCCAATTTGAGTCTAAACGTATGGTGGGATGAGTAACCTGGCAAGGTTAGTGTGCTCTCCACAGCTGTACATCGGGTGTCAGTGACTGTACAAATGTCAGCATCCCCCAGGACAAGGTACACTTGTAATGACATTAGTTTCATACTAAGACTCCTAGCTTCTGTTTGAGCAAGACATCTGCACAAAGGCACACATCAATGGTGGGCAAAAGTGGGAAATTACTGATACCTTATAAATCTAGCTGCAGCACACTTAGTTGCTAGAAAAGACAGTTTCGCATTCACAGGAATACTCCACAAGATATGATATCTGACATTGAAATGTATGCTATAATGTTATGACTTCAGTCTTTACTGGGCTGCCAGTGATTTTCCAGACAATACACAACTGTATGAGGCATTGACTATTATGAGTAAACATGTGGTCAGTCTGCAAAACTCTGGACAGTTGAAAGGTATAAACTCAGTATATAACATACAGTTCAACACACACACTTCTGTGCCAGTTGTTTACTATGCACATACCCTATATAAGTCCCTTACATTTGTAACACAAGCATATGTATCATAGAAGCATTCACAGGAGACATATGAATATTTACAATATCCCAGGTAGCTGGTCTAGCCATGTCACTGTCAGTATTGGACAACAGACAGTCCAGTGGTAGTCATACATGAGCTGACCTTTGCTGGGGTTACTCAGGGGCCAGAGCTGTCACTGCAGACAGGGCCATCAGGAATGGCCGTAGGTGCTGGACAGCAACATGTGAGTCCAGCAAGTCTTGTTGAGGCCTAGTTTTTAACTTCCTATGTGACATTATTGCATCCACCCTTCTGCATTCCATTACTTGCTTAATTGAGTGATATACCTGTTATAGTGCTGAAGAGTTTCCTCAGAATAATGCAAATGTTTAGGTGTGTGTAGTTGCAGTCTGTCTTTGTGTAGATGGGTTCAGACCTGTTTTGCATAGGCAGCAGCTTGCCTTTTGTAGGTAATGCTCATGAGCAAGTGATGGCCCGTGCACCAGTTGGTGTCCCCCACTTGCTACTTGCATCCAGAGCAGCTATGTTGTCTTTCCATTAGCCAATGCCATTGCAACACAGTGCTATACTTGTCCTTCATGTGGGACCTGCCCCTTTTCCTTCCCTGTGAGGAGGACATTATGGAGGTGTGGGGTCTACAGCTTCACAGAAAGTAGGTGGGATACCTCTTAGAACAAGAAATGTGGAGACAGCCCAACACAATGGTGGCCAAAGTTCCCGAATTAGGTACAGACTGTAAGTAAGTATTGCTGTTATACACATAGAAGATTGCTAGATTAACAGGGTTTGTCTGGATATGCATTTTCTGCATCACTTGACGTCTGACAGTGATATGCTATGACATACCTCTCAACAGTCCAGATGTCTGCAGAATGCCCAGAGGTTTGCCACTTATGTTTAATCTGATCCTCAGACAATCTGTTTCTGTGAAATCAGTAGGATAATGTGAGGATTAAAGTCAGTAAATGTTGACATCCATTTGTGTTACAGACGTCATATCCTTCAGAGATGTTATGTTACCACAAACCCTGTAACACCAGCAACTGTTTCAGTTTGTAACACATTATGTGAAAAATGTCCCTCTTTTCAGCCCCCTTTCCCCCAAGTATGTCAGGCTTTGTCTATCTGACTTACATTAAGAAGTTCAGAGGTATGGTATATCATTATTTAGTGACTTCACTCATGATAGGGCAACCACGGTGGTGCAGCGGTTAGCATTGCCACCTCACAGCAAGAGGTTCTCTGGTTCGATCCTCAGCTGGGGTGCCTCCTGTACAGAGTATGCATGTCCTCCATGTGGTTGCGTGTGTTTCCTATGGGTGCTCCAGTTTCCTCCTACATCCCAAAGACATGCTGTAGGTGGATTGGACACTCTAAATTAGCCCTAGGTGTGAGTGTGTGTGTGTGCCTTCTGTGGAAGGTTGGGTGCCGGGCTGGCAACTCGACACTGTAAAACTCCACTGCCAATCATGAGTGGCAGGTGATCTGCTGTGGCGACCCCTAACCGTGAAAAGCTGAAAGAAGAAGAAGAAGTGACTTCACTCATGATATTATCCCAGTGACTTAACAGAATTCTGGAAGTGGTATGCGGCAGTGGCCATAAATATGGTCCCACACCCTGGACATTCTGTGGAAATCTGTTGTTGTATCTTTTGGCTTTTCCCGGTTAGGGGTCGCCACAGCGGACCTCCGGTCTGCTAATGATTGGCAGTAGATTTTTATGTACCGAGTTGCCAGTCCTGACGCACAACCTTCGACGAAGGTATGCCAATTCACACATGTCTCTACACAGTAGGCGCTTTAGCTGAGAATCAAACAGGACAACGTCTTACTGTGAGGCGACAACATTACCGCAGCACCACCACTGCAGTCTCTGTGGAAATCTGTATAGTTGAGAATTATGTATGTCTGGCCAATGTTAGACTGTCAAGACTGGTTAACAGTGTAGTGTGTAAATGTTTGTTGGGCTGAGTAGGGAGAGTGGCAGATGTGAGTGTCATAGATCCTTTTCTATCTGACTGTGCATGCTGCTACAGTTGCTGGTGGTCTATCAGGTGTATATGTTTGTAGGAGAAGACTGCAAAATGTCCTGTAACACCTCAGGATTCCTAGTAGACTGTGACTTGGGGCAGTATATGTCAGTGCAGTGTGTGACTGGCAATCAGAATATGTTTGTTCAAACAGTTGTTATACTCTAGAGTTCATTTGAGGAACTGGTATGTTGCTGTGGTGCAAATGGTTGTGGGTGGACAATTTCTCACCAATGTGTGCTTTTCCATACAGTTACATCCCTGCAGTGCATAATATATTTGCAAATGCATGAGTAGTTCCCCAGAGCTGATTTGGTGTAGTGTTGTGTTGGTCTGACTGTAGTTCGGAAAGTGCTGGGTGAAATTGTCGGCAGCTCTTAGTGTTTTTTTTTCCTTCTGTTACATGACTGCAGTCATACCTCTCCACTGTCTAGATTTCTATAAGCATTCCAGATGCATGGATCATATATTTGGTCTGTTCCCCATAACAGTTGTGGGTTTCTAACAAATCACTGGGATGATGTGAGCACTGACATCAGTAAATAATGGCAATCATTTGTGTTTCAGACCTGAAATGTATCAGAAAATATTTGTGAAAACAAACCATGCTACTCCAGCAGACTTCTACGCTTATTACAGCCATATTTCAAATATGTCACTATTGTTTGCCTTTTATTTCATTGATACAAGTGCATTTTTAGTCAATAGTTACACATATATGGAAGTTTTGAATAATTTTAACTGTGGTTTTATATATATATATTTATTTATTTTTATATATAAATTATAAAATAAATGTTAGTATTTCTACACATGGGATGTATGTGTATATATATACATTTTTTTACTTAAAAATGTGTGTTTTATATTTATATTTATAAATGTCTATTGATTTGTACTGATGAATGATACCATGGTAATTGATTATGTGATTTTATTGAATGTGAGATTTTATTGGTTGAGTGAATCACATGCTGTGTATTTAAACAGTTTGAATGAAATGTGTTTGTTAAAGTCTGATGAAGCATCCCTAGTAGATGTGAAAGTGCTTACTTTTCTGTAATAAAAGCAGTTTCATTACATCAGTGACTGGTTGGCTTCGATTGTTGTGGAGTACCTGCAGTTTCTTTTTTCTTTTGTTGAATATTTTGGCTTGGATACAGCGGGTACCTTACCCCAGAGGATTTTTTTGGTTACTAAACCAGGCATGTCCAAGGGTCAGCTTCCGGTGATTTCTCCTGTCCACCTGGTGAAACTAGTAATACTGCGGCAATGCAGCAATTGCCTCATGTACACAGACAACCCTCTCCTCCTACCACCCAACACTACAACCTGCAAGAGATGCACTTACATAGCCAAACTGGAAGCAAAGCTCTCTCTACCCAAGATTGTGCTAGACAGTCAAGAGGAGAAGGTTAACACCCGCACTACACCTCAAGCAACACATAGCCCTTCTAAACCCACACCACCAGCAGCCAAGCATAGCAACACTAAACCCAGATATGTGGAGGCACTTAACAGTAACCTGCCCAAGCAACAAGGACCTCCAAAGCTGAAAAGCAAACACCACTCACAACCAAAGTGTAGCATAGCTCACAACACCAGTGAGCCACCCAACAACAGCCCCTAAGGCAAGACAACATAGCCAACACTTTAATCATATATGACTCTATAGTCAGGCACACTGATGTCCCACTCACCAGGCTGATAAAGGAGAAAATTATAGTCAGCTGCCTGTCGGTTGCCAGGAAACACCACATAATGCATGCACTCAAGTCAGTCCACAATAAGTACCAATATGACTCTGTCATTGTCCATGTTGGAGTGAATGACTTGAGAAGTACCTCCCTGGACTACATAAAAAGAGACATGGAAGAGCTCCTGGATCATGTGGCCCAGGAAGGTATAACTCTGGCCCTGAGTAGCATCCTGCCTTTGCCCAGAATGATACCACAGTATAAGGACAGAATGATTGACTTCAACAATTGGCTACGCTTCTGGTGTCATTCAAAGGGGCTCCAGTATCTGTCTGCCTGGGATGACATGATCGAGAAACCACAATGCTTTGCCAGAGATGGTCTGTACCTGTCACCCCGGGATTCGGGTTACTGGCTAAGGCTCTTGCCAGCCCTATAATGCCATTTTTAGACAAAGTTCAAAGGACAAACCCACCACCATAACAGGTACAAGCATACAAAATCTGAGGGTAATGCTACTCAGTACTAGAAGTCTAAACCTCAAAATGCACTCTCTTAAGGCACTCATAAAAATGGACAGCATCGATATCTGTGCAGTAACTGAGACCTTGTTCAAGGTTCCAGAGAGCACCCCTGCAATATCAAGCTGCAACTCTTACCACACTTTTCAGCCACCAAACCAGGACCGAAACACTAAAGGTGGAGGAGTGTCCATATCCACCATGGATATTCACAATACCAGGCTAGTTGCCCAACACAATGCATCTGAAATTTTCCAGGTGCAACTAACAGTAGGTAAGACTGCAATCCAAATTGTAGCTTGCCACAGATCCCCCACCACGCCCCAAGATTCTCACTACACCATTCTAAACATACTGGAAAATATTATGATACAACCAAACACCCTAATACTGGGTGATTTCAACTACCCTGCCATTAACTGGGAAAACAACTCATGTACCTTTGCCCAATGGTTCTTGGAATTTATAAATTCCAATGCCCTGGATCAACTAATCCTTAGTCCCACCTGGGGCTCCAATATTCTAGACCTGATCATTACCAACATGGGAAATCAATGCTTCACACCTATGGTCACCCCTTCGTTGATCAGGTCTTATCATAAACTAATCCCCTTGCATCCACATCCCAACCTAACCACCCCCCCCCCCCAGTAAGGAAATCTCAGTAAAAACTTCTCCAAAGCCAACTTCATGCTACTCAAGTAAGAAGTGACAAACTTCATAACACCCATGCAGACGGGAAGTGAAAGTTCAACTGCTGAATCCTACACTAAGGCACTGTATGAGCACATCAACTTGTGCATGAATTGTGCCATCCTCAATAGAACCAAGATGCTCTCCTTCAGAAAACGGGAGCCAATTTGGTGGTCCCTTGCCATAAACAAACTTTACAACAAAAGGAAGAAACCATTGCAGAAAAGGGGAAAATCCCAGGATGCAAAAAATGCCCTTACCAGCCTCAGTAAGAAGCTGAGATCCCTCATAAAATCCTCCAAACCTAGTTATGAAAATAAAATTGCCAAATATTCCAAAGACAACCACAATGCATTCTATAGCTTTGTCAAGAATCTAAATGGCAATACTCAGATCTGCTCTGAGCTACAACAGAATGGCATTAAATATACTGATCCCAAGGACATTGCCAATATCCTGTCAGATCGATTCAGTGCAAACTTCACCCCCTCACACCCCCTAAAGTGTCCATCTCAATACTGAAAGATTGCCAAATTTCAGTAATAACGGCCACACAGGTAAAAAACACACTCTCCAAAGCTAAAAATACAGCATCCATGGGGCCAGATGACATCCTGGGCTGTGTACTACATGAACTACAAAATGAACTGGCACCTCATCTAAGTGTCATGTTTAATCATAGCCTCATCTCAGGCTTCGTGCCCACTGAGTGGCACACAGCTACAGTTATCCCACTCAACAAGGGAGGATCCACCTTGGATCCAGGGAACTACAGGCCCATCAGTCTGATGAGCCTAATCTGCAAGGCCATGGAATGTATTATCATGGAACTTATAAACAAAGACATTGGCAAATTTTAAACACTGGACCCCATGCAGTTTGAGTTCGTGAAGGGCCGATCTTGTCTCTTGAACCTGATTGACTTCTTCAAATCAGTCTCCAGAGCCGTGAACAAGGGTAAGGTGGTCTACACAGCCTATCTGAACTTCGCCAAGGCCTTCGACACCATCTCCCTCTCTGGAATCATAGATAAACTTACTAAGCTTGGCATTAATCCCTATGTCACTCGATGGGTTGCCAACTGGCTTACTGACAGAACACACACTGTAAAAGTAGCTGACTCTAAATCCAGCTCCAGACAAGTGACAAACGGAGTATCTCAGGTTCAGTCCTCCGACCGCTCTTGTTTGGCATCTACTTCTCTGAAGTACAGGCCAACACTAAGCGACTCTGGCTAACAAAGTTCGCAGATGCCTGCAAACTGGGAGCTATTATTGAATCCTCAAATTATGTGAATTTTCTACAAAAGGGCCTTACAGAAACAAATGCTTGGTGCCAGAGTCATGGGCTCAAGCTCAATGCCAAGAAATGTATAGTTATCCCCTTTGGGAAAAAAACATGTACCTGTGAATTACCACATAGGTGGCAGTACACTAAACACTGAATGTGTGATGAGACTTAGGGACATAGGTGGACAGTGGTCTCACCTTCGATAACCACATTGTCACAACAGTCAGGAAATCCTTCTATATGCACACCTTTTCACTAAGGGCTTTTCATCCAGGAGAAAAAGGAGGTCATTGTCCCAATGTACTCATCCCTCATTAGACCCATTATAGAATACAACGCCCTGTTTGATAAGTACCTCTCAAGACATCTGCAACAACTGGAAAGGCAGCAGAAATACCTCACTAAAAGAATCACATGTCTAAAGCAGATGCCTTATGCTGACCATCTAAGTAAACTCCACCTATACTCTGTCACATATCGTCTACTCAGAGGTGATCTCTGCTTAACATACAAGGCCATGTCAAACCCAGAGCTGTTGGACATGCTACACTTAAAGAAATCCCAATCCTTCAAAGACGCACGCACCAGGGATCTAAACGTTGTAATCACAATAAACAAAACATGCTGGAGGGATAGGTTCCTGACCCAGGACTCCCCGGACTCTGAAATAGATTGGCCATACATGTCAAACAGAACACCTCTTTGGCCCTCTTCAAAAGGAGCACAGACTGAAGTGGTTTCCTGCCCATACGGCAACTGCATGGCTTAAAATGAAATCCAAAAAAACAAAACTCAGCCAGCAAATCATGGCAAGCTGTATACATTTATTAGCTTGTTTAAAGCACAAAAAACAGGCCGGTTTCAGCTCAGTTAAATATTAGCCTTCTTCAGTGTTAAAATAAAAATGAAAAATATAGTACCTTATATAATGAACATATAAATTAGTGCTGAGGCATGATTGTTTCCTTACAAATGTTCATTCAATCCAGGTGCAAATAATGCCCCTAACTTAATTATCCATTTATTTTCTTTTGAATCCAAAAGGCTATGCCATCCTGCTTTGTTAGCTCTGTTTCCCATGATTTTGTCAATTAATGTAAATATGAATGTAGCATTAGGATGTTTGATTGTATGCTTGTATAATGCATTACTGGGTTTTTTATTCCTTATTCGACTAAAATGTTCTGAAATTCAGATCCTGAGGAGTCTGGAAGTCTGTCTAACATAGAAGGCATGACAACTACAGGTTGCTAAATAAATAAGCCAATCTGTCCCACAATTTGCAAATAATGAAATCTGGAACACATTACCTGTATTGCTACTGGAAAAATGCTTAGTTTTATTCATAGCCTTACAGTGGGTACAGTGGCCACAAGGTACACAACCTAGGAGTAAGTCCCCAACTATAGTCTGTTGTCCAGAACCCCCTGAAGATTGTTTGACATGTTTGTAATGGCTCAGCTGGGACCCAGTGTTTCTCCCCCTGTGGAATGAGAATGAACACCTGTCCCCAGAATGGTAGAAAAATAATCATCTGCTCTTCATGTGTTCCATTGTTTCCGAACAATATTAAGTAAAGCCTCCGTGTCCGTACTATAAGTTGTCACAAGATGGATGACAGATTGTTGGTTGGTCCCTTGTTTTTTATATTGTAATGTATCAGTCCTGTCTAGTGAAGAGACCATATTGCTAGCACTCAAGACGTAACCCGTTGGATAACCTCTGTCCCTAAATCTATCAATAAGGTCATCCCTATAATGAACATAACTGTAAGGCTATGAAGTGGTATGTTGTTGTGACTATAGTGCACAGTGGCCTGGGTTTGAGACTTGGTAGAGCTGCTTATTTTGTTGCTGGGCAGAACTAGGGCTGATGGAGACAGATTTATTAAAGCACTTTTAAGCAGTTGTAGATGGGTTTGTGGGTTTTGCATGAAGCTAAATGATGCTAACAGACAGTTAAGTCCTCTTAGCTTCTCTTAATGGCACTTCTTCCCGCTTACACCCGTGCTAATTTTACATAAAGAAAAGAAAAAAAGGTGAAAGGAAAGTGGTGAAATCGGGGCAAGCAGAGGGTAAAACATTAGGAAAACCAACTAGGGATGTGCAGGATGGGTGTAAGAAAGGACCATAGCTCTACATTTCTACTGCAGCAACAGCTGTGACTGATGTGGAAAATTTAGAATTTAAAGCCTCACACCCCACAGGGAGGGGTGCTGGCAACATACATTTGTAGAGGAATTTGAGTGTTGATTGATTTACATCACTAGACATGGGGGCAAAATGTAGAGCTATGTATTGGGCAATGATTTTTTGTGGGACAGGTGACCTTTTTTTATTTATTAAGGTGAGAGTGGGATGTTGGGGAAGGGATGTAGGTATATTAGGGGAGGTAGGTTTGGTAGGATAGGTTGCATTTTCAGACAAACAAAACACACAAGACAGCAGACAGGGTAGTATATGACACATGAGGGGGTTAAGCACCTTGGACAGGGAGGGTGGTTGGGAATCAGAGGTCCATGAGCCCCCAAATGGATACAGTGTGACTGAGGTCTCCACCCACAGGCAGTCACCACTGCACCTTCACAGCCCCAAAGGAAGTTGTGCTGGGGGATGAACACCAACATCAGCCTGCCCCTCCAGGTGCGCTAGGTGGCTCTCCATCTGGCACAGCCGTCCATCCAACTCAGAGCAGATAATTCTGTACACCATACCCCGTAACCTGTAGTGGGTGACAGGCTCCTCTCTGAGCCTGCTCCCATGGAGGGACAGGCCCCATCCCCTGAGGTGGTTCCACCTGAAGGTGGTGCAGGGCCAGCAGAGGAGGAAGTTCCAGGTTGGGTCCCAGAAGTGCCGGGGCCTAAAGCCATGGCCATATGAGGAGGGACAGGCAGACTGGCCGGGATCTGCCTTCCCAAATGTGCTATGGTGTTGAGGTTATCCAAGATATATTTGTTAGTCATGAAATAAAATTTCAAAATTAGTTATAACAGCATGCGTGGGTGTCCAAGTTACCCAAACCAACAGATTTGAAACAGTGGCATAGCAAACAGAACAATTATAAATGGAACAACTGTAAGCATTGTAACAGCATACCAGTTATATTGACAGCAACAGGCCACCAACAATAGTATTCAAACAAGAAATGTTAATATCCAACCAATTAAATATAGGAATAATAATAGAACTGAAGTCCGAACATTAAGTTTCGAGAAAAACATACCCATAGTATATGAATAATATTAATGATGCAGATGAGGTGTGGAGGGGAGAATAAGTCCATTAACAACTGTATAGGCTTCTATTTTTCACAACAGTACTGCTGAATACTCTACAGGTCTGACCTCACTTTACATCTACCAATGGCCCATAGCTTCTGTAGTACATACATACCTGTCAAACTGTCAACCTGTAATGGTATTGGGCAGACTGAGACAACTATGGATACATTACTAGGGGGGCTTGTACATGTCAGGGTTACATATCTGGCAAAGAAGGGATACCCTGCACTGATGTTGTGTGTGTCTGCTACTGGCATACTTCACCTGGATTCTTATCTGTGCCCAAGGTGATTGGCAGCAGTGACCACTAGCTGTGACATTGTGACACTTGAGAGACATGTTTCAGGAAGAGTTATGGTGTATGTACCTATCCTGCTGTCATTTGCATGCATGGGGTTGGACAGTGGGACAGTTGTACACAATGTATTGGTATACCATTCATACAGCTATTACAAACATTTATTTACCTGTAAGAACTGTGGAGAAAATATATGTTACCACTATCTGAATGTTTCTTGAGTGTATATGTATATATATATATATATATATATATATATATATATATATATATATATATATATACACACACACACATATTTCAATGCCACTCCCTGGATTCGAACCGTGTCTGTGTGCAATAAAAAGAACAACAAGGCTATTTCTCATCACCCTGATATACTGAGGAATTGCTGTTTCTTGTTTGACTGATTTCTGCCTATTACTCTTGTAGGTTAGACAGTCTGATCTTGTAATTCTGAGATTCATGCATGACAGATAGTTTGTGTACTTTGTGTTAATCCATTGATATAATACAATCTGGAAAGCAAAGGTTAACACAAGGCAATGCTGCAGGGGACACACTATAATACATTAGACATTAATATGCAGGGTTCAGATCTTAGTGCATAACATATTTCATATTTAATTTATATCTTGATTTACAGCTCCACAAACTACTGTTTTGCATACTAGCTGGTTCTCAGAACAACCTCAGTAAATGCATGCTGTCAAAGCCATATTTGCTGTGAAGAACATTCTATTTGTACAACAACATACCAGAGTAAACATAACAGTTGGTGGTTTAGGTCTTTATTGTACTTATATGACACAGTGCTTTATATCCTGTAGATCAATATTAGTGTGGCAAAATGTTATTTAATTGTTAGACACAGAACACACTACACCTACTGGCAGTAAATAATTAACTCCTTCTTATAAGTCCAAACAGCAAAACGATGTAGGGTAAAAGATCAGCTGGTATGTAAAACGCAGCAATGTAGAAAAGTCAAAAATGCACCAGTTGTTCATGGTAGAGGTGGTTTCAAACTTTAATAAAATAGTAAAAATAAAGAACAGGTAAGCACTTTCACATGTAGCTTCTTCAGACCTATTATCAAAGTAAAAACCTCTAACCAGCTTTTAAACACCTTGTAACAGTTTCATCCAATCAACTGAAAAAGCATTAAAAGTTGCTAAGAAACATGATTGCATTGAATATGCCAATTAAATAAACCAATTAAGCCTGCTTACATTCATATTACTAAAAACAACTAAATGTTATAATGACTATAAAAATGCATATGCAATTAAATTAAATACTCATATTACCTATTACCTAATAATTCATAAAGACATTTAATCTATTTCATAAACTCAATAAATAAGAAAATGTACATATTAAAATTTCATAGGTTTCGATACAACCTGCACTGAGAGCAAGACACCTAAAAAAGAGGCTGACAAAGAGGAGATAGGGTAGATGGAATGTTTTCAAATCAACACGCAGTGGCTGAGCAGTTATGCAATTTTAATATGTACATTTTCTTATTTATTGAGTTTATGAAATAGATTAAACGTCTTTATGAATTATTAGGTAATAGGTGATATGAGTATTTAATTTAATTGCTTATGTATTTTTATAGTCATTATAACATTTATTTGTTTATAGTAATATGAATGTAAGCAGACTTAATTGGTTTACTTAATTGGCATATTCAATGCAATCATGTTGCTTAGCAACTTTTAATGCTTTTTCAGTTGATTGGGTGAAACTGTTACAAGGTGTTTAAAAGCTGGTTAGAGTTTTTACTTTGATAATAGGTCTGAAGAAGCTACATGCGAAAGCGCTTACCTGTTCTTTATTTTTACTATTTTATTAAAGTTTTGGAACCAACTTTACTGTGAAAAACTGGTGTGTTTTTCATTTACTCCTTCTTATTTATTTCACTATATACTGCAGGGTGGATCTGTACTCACCAGCCTGTTGCCGCAGACCTGTCAGCTTCTCAGCATGGGCCTCGACATTGCTAGCCCTCTCTGCTGCAGCTTTAGGGGGAGGAAATAAACATTATGCATACCTATCTATCATATACTCAGCCTAGGATTTGGTGCAGCTATGAATGAGATACTTACTAACTACTGGA
Organism: Protopterus annectens; assembly: GCF_019279795.1. NCBI lineage: Eukaryota > Metazoa > Chordata > Ceratodontiformes > Protopteridae > Protopterus > Protopterus annectens. The sequence goes on from NC_056725.1 coordinate 325,046,742, forward strand.
GCATTCCGTGCTCGAGCATCTTGGATCCACTGGGCCCAGAGCTCCCCTTTCCTCCACTTTAGGTCAGCATAGTGATGCCATATCTGATCACCAGGTCAGAGGATTCCTGTGGCACTGGTGAGGTCTCATGTTAGATGGTCCCAGGCCTCCACTTTGTACTGAAAACCCTGGTACTGGCCCTACAGCAGTCTGTCATCATGGTTTTCTGCAAGGAGCCCAACCATGAATCTAGACACCTGAATGCCCCAGTGCTGCACCTGAAAGCGAGCTCCCTCTCTGCCAGACATGGTTCCTGCAGAGATCAGACTACAGTAAGTTATGGCTGTATTCCCACCTGTGCAGTTGAAATAAGGCCATTGCTGTCATTGGACCATTTTGAAAATGCTAAGCTCAGCTTAGCGGTGCACAAATCCGCTAAGATGAGTTGAACAGTGCTTAAAGGAGTAAATACAGAACACTGTTTGACAGTGCACAAATGTCCTTAACTGAACTAACTGCTGCTTAAAATGTATGCCTAAGCAATGCTTAAACCGGCTAAGCATTGCTGAGTATTGCTTAGCATTGCTCAGTTTTTATTTTTAAAAAAATATCAGGATTGTAGATTAATTCATCATTATTGACATATTATTAAGTTTATATGATTTACTTTGTGTGGCACCCCCTATGTGCTTTCATTACATTACCTTGGGGTGTGACTATACTGTATGAAACACTTGTATATACATGGGTGATTTTACATGTTATATGCAGTCACACTTCCATTTTGGACCAGCTAAACTACCCTGGGTACCAAATATCAATTACTACATAATTTAACATAAAAAAATAATTTTAACAATGCTTTCCCATGCAAAAATAAAATGCCTGTTTTGATACTAGAACCATGAACTTTTGCATACAAAGCCAGGACTCTAAACACTACACTATCACATCATTAAAGATTTAGCTATACATTTTTATTTAGCTCCTATGAGATGCTTAAGCAGTGCTGAGCAGAGAGCCATAACGTGCAAATCCACTCAGCCATGCTTAAACTTAACTTAGAATGGAGAAGAAAATAATAAAAACACTAATTACATGTACCAATACTACTTGTAAGTCATATTTGGTAATGCACTATCTGCCATTCTATCAACTGTCTAAGTCTGTATGGGACATATCAGGATTGAAGTCACTGCATAAAGGCATACATTTGTGTTTCAGGCTTCTAATCCTTCCCTACATGTTGTTATGTTAAATACAAACCCTGTTCCTCTATCAACTTTCTAAGTTTGTACAGGTAATATTCATGATCTGCCCTATTTGTCTCGCCATCATTTTAGTCTTTGGCCAGTTTTTTGTTCTGAGAGGTTGGGACATGTTAAAGGTGCTGTATGGCACTTTCTCACTGTAGGGGGTGTGTGACAGTACCTGTCACACACACTCTGTATTGCTTACTATCTAAATAGCTGCTTTCAATGTCCGCTGACACTGACAGCAGTTAGAAAGTGTCGTACGGCACTTTGACAATGCCGAGGGTGTGTGATAGTACCTGTCACAGCCCCCCCTGTATTGCTTACTATCTGAATAGCTGCTTTCAGTGACCCTGGACACTGACAGTAAGTAGAAAGTGCCATACAGCACTTTGACAATGCAGGGGGTATGTGACAGTAACTGTCACATACCCCCTGCATTGCTTACTATCTAAATAGCTGCTTTAAGTGTCCACAGACACTGACAGCAGTTAGAAAGTGAGGTACAGCACTTTCAGAGTGCAGAGGGCATGCTGGATGTGTGGGCACTACTAAAACATGCCCCCTGCACTCAGTAGTGTTCATGTTCACTTAGCCTTAGCAGTAGCTGGCATTCATGAATATGTAAGGTGTGCTGCTGTTAAGGCTATGCGGAGACAGGCACCATTCACTCCATACAGGAATAGCACTATTTCTGCATGGAGTTTATTTAATCCTGGTGAATGCATTCATTTTTTGTGATGATTTATTTTCTGCAGAAGTTGGGAGTTGTAATGAGGACTGTCTGCACCAATTCATATGCCAGTATTGTATTGACACAATGGGAATTTGATCATGTGCATAATAAAAATCCATTTAATGATAAGATCTGTTATTACAATCGTTTTGTTGATTATCTTTTTATGGTGTGGAGAGGCTCTGCAGAACGGTTGCATGATTTTACTGAATACCCCCATACCACCACTACTTTTCTTAAGTTTAGCTGTCAGTTTTCACAGTCTGTTGTAAAATTTTTGGATGTCACAGTCAAGATGAATGAACTGCATAACTTTAGCAGTGCTATCTTTAGGAAACCTTCCAAATGTAATACTTTATTACACAAGTCAAGTATGCATCCTCGACATGCATCAAAAAATGTGTTGAGAGGACAATGTTTTAGAATCATGTGGTTGCATGATGATGAAGACAGTACAGCTTGTGAAGCGTTACATCAGACAGCCAATGAGTTTGCTGAAAGGGGTTATTCTGAAACTGAGCTAAATGAAACTGCTGACTATGTTTGCTCTCTAAGGAACACTACTGCTCAGCCATATTTTGCAAAACATAATGAGATAGCTCCACATTTTCAGAAAGAGCAGTAATCAATAATGTCCTTTACTTTTTCAAGTAATATTAGCAGTGTCTGTGATGTGATAAAAGAACACTGGTCCGTTCTTATGGTGGATGTTGAAATAGCAAATGTAGTAGGATTTGTGCTGAGATTTTAAGGACAACTTTTCTTTGAAATGGCACTTATACTACAAAGATAGTTATCTAAAGTGATGTTTAAAGACTGAGAAAGATGGGACATTTCAATATTGCACATGTTCAGTATGTAGATTTATTTCTAACACCACTAGCATTTACGTTAAGTTCATTGATAGCAATATTAATTTTAATTTTTATGTTGACTGCAATACATGTAATGTGGATTACTATGCTGGTAGTTCCGCCTGCGAGTGTTACTATGTAGACAAGATAAACCACAGTTTGAAAGCTAGAGTATTAGAACATGTTGGCGATATTAAGAAATGTAAACTGAATAATGCTTTAGTTAAACATGTTTGCTGAATGTGGTGTGAATCACACATTTAAATTTGTAGTTTTAGAAGTGCTGGCATTAAATCTTAGAATTAGGGATATCATAAATACAACAGAACGTGTAGAGGTGAGATGGACTGTTACTCTTAATACAGATAGATTTCCTGACTTAAACCAATACTAAACAGTAGAAGTTTGATTTATTGATTTGATTGGTCATTTTTTTGGGGGGTGGGCAGGATGGATTTATGAATGATTTGTCATGTAAGTTTGAGATTTTTATCCTGATTGGACTGTTTTGTTGTTTTAAGAACTAATTGTATTCTTGATTTTAGGTGTGATGAAGCAGTTATATGCCATGAAAGTGCTAACCCCTTTTGTTGCTGTTTTGACAAATAAATATCATATTTTACATGTTTTATAAAGCCAGGGTGGTCGGACTTGTTTTAGCTTTCCATTTACTTTTCTTATACACTTTTCAACCTTTTCCTAACTGATAACATTTTGTTGTTGTTCTACCTGGATTTTTACTGGATGTATCACAGCCCTGTCTATATGCCTATGTGTTGCATGTCCTTGAGTAGCTTCTGCTGCATGACATAGCTCTTTAATGATGGCTGTGACCACAAGGATATCCTAGCATAGGTTTAAACATCTCCATAACAGATTTTATCACTGAAGTGCTAGCGCTGTGGGGCTAGGATCTTGGGTATCCACTGCCACATTGTCTATCATCTGTAGATACAGCTGAACAGCTGTGTGAACAGTTCCTCACCCCATGCATGTGAGCCAGGCAAGTAAATCAGGGAAAACTTTGCTGTTTGTGACTGAGTCCATCCAAGAAATCACCCATACTTGACTTGCTGTCCTGTAGGTCTTCATGCACACCCTGCATCAGCCTCACTATCTGACAGAGCTGAGATGGTAGTAGCCTGTGCCTCCATGATGTCCCTGCACATATGCTGGGTTGTTGTGACTGACACACCGACTACATGGAGTGGGTGGTAAACATTTCTGCAGTAAGCACCATTACCCTGCCCCCCTGTATGGATCTGTCTATCAATGAGTACTAGGAAGAGATTCTGACATCTGAATATTGGGATCCAGCCTACTTTCCTAATTGATAGTGTCCCCTTTAACCTAACTTTCATTTAGGCAACAGTCACATTTCCTGTGTCTAATACACACTCTGTGCTCCCAGACTTTGCCAGCTTATCCCCACCATCATCATCAGAGGCTGCAAATCCTCCATCAGGTGGGGCCACTTCCACACTGCTGGTGCTGAATAAAGAATCACCTGTGAATACACCAAACTGCAAGATCCAGTGTGTGTATGATCCAGCACCGAAACTGTACATTCAACTGAGTTTTATAAATATAAACAAGATAGAAAGTAGCACTTTATGTGCATACACTGTGTAGATGGCAGAGGATATTGAGCTCCTGATGTAACTGTGCACTGTAAGTTAGACAGCTTTAATACGTTTATATTGGCTAAGGGGTGTAAATAACTTACAGGTATTTATACACGGAAGTAGGTCTACATACCTGGTGAATCTCCAGTGGATTGTCTCTTGGGACTGTCCAGCTCTGCAGCAACATTAAGCACCACACTGTGGGACCCTATAGAGGTCCCACTGTCTCTGAGAGGTGTTATATTTAACAGTCCCTCACCCACTGCCCCTCGTTCTTATTCCAGGAGTTCTGCTCTTTGCTGGGTCCCATGTATAATATCAGTAGCCCTGTAGAATGCCATTTCATAATTACAGTTGTGGTCACCAACCTCATTAATGTCTGCAGCAGTATTTTCCCTAGTATGGATCTGGTAGGCTTGGTCATCTGCATGAAGGGCAAAGAGCTATCATTCTTGGAGATGGAAAGTCTGGAGAAGCACCATATTTTCTGCATCTAAGCACTTGGGCTTATGTATGTATGTTCTAGCATATTCAGCAGTGTACTTCTGCATGATCTGTTTATTAGGCATTACTCTGTTGGTATGGAAGACAATGGAATTATTAGGCTTGTTCCTGTACAGTCCTGACAATCACAATACCACCTGTGTCCTCCTTGACTATATAGCATGCTGTTTGCATACCTGACAGTTATACATCTGTTTCCACACTCTTTAATTAATGCTAGACATATAGGTTTACTGAGCAAATCCATCCATCCATCCCAGGGGTAAGGAAAGCTGTTGAAGGCTGGGGGGGGGGGGGGTGCAGAAAACAAGAAGGGCACATGTTGATCTAAAAAGGGCACTTTTTTAAGACTGTTTATTACCGTGACAGAAGCCAACCAGTGTTAATTTAGCTTACCATTCTGAAATATCCACAAATAGGATTTACAAGAATGGATGATGGAGGAATTAGCTGGCAACAGGAGTGAAATAATTTGACCTCTATATGTTATTTGGCTTCTGCAGTACTTGACCTGCACAGAGAAAAAAAACTGCAATTGCTTTGTAAATAGTAACTAAGTGAATCTAGATCTGACTGTAATCAAACAGTATTCCATACACTTTATATTGTGTGGGTGGAAATATGCAAGCTCTAGTACATAGACAGTGTGGATATTTCCAGCTTCACAATAAAGAGCATACTGGTGTCACAGAACTATGGTCAGAAATGGTCAAACTTCAAGGCCTTATCTTATGGTTTACTTGGCATGTTGAAACAAAAGCAGGACAGAATGATTGCTACACACACCACACTCTATTGCTACCTAATTTACCATTATAGGTTTTTCAGTCCAGTGATTTTTATCTCCGCTGAAAGAAGCAATACTGAAATAAAATGCAAACTTGCACACACATATAGAAACAAACAAGTCAACCACGGTCTAATGAGGCAATTTGTGTCTCAGTAGGACTCTATAACTATTGGCATAATTAGACCACATCATACAACCTAGAAATTCAAATACAAGTGTAATATCTGCATATCACTTGCCAGAAGAACTGCAAGGCAGTATTAAATTTACTACACCAGATCAGATTGTGCAGATGGCATTATGGATTTCAGGACAGCGCATTACATCACCTCAGGGAGTTTGTCAACACTAACTTACACTTTCCCAGCTTTTGCAGCACAAAATGTAAGCAGTGATTTGGACATTTTGAGAAAACATTCTAAGTGAAATATATATAGCAGCAGTTTTCGATGCAAAATGATACCTTACTTAAATAGTTTTTAGTGGATGTGTTACTGATTCGGCATCCTCCTTTCTTATGCAATACAGCCTAACCAAATATGTATAGTTAAACTGTGATACTGACTTACATTACAGGAACCATCTGAGGTATACTTATTTATTTGTTAAGCAGATAAGGTGACTGGTCAAACAAAAATTTTCATCCATAACCTAAGCTCACAAGGAGTAACAGAATGCTACAATATGAAAACATCAAATAAATCAAAGTACAAAGACAAAAAAGAAAATACAAAACACAGTGAACTGCTTGAATATGTAGACTGCAACAGGGAATTTAGTACTGTCTGAATTCAATTATTCTATCAAGGACAATATGACATACTGAAAGGAGAGCAGCTATTATATACTGGCTATTTACAGAGAGTCAAACATTGTACCAGTCTAAAGTTATTTAAAGACTATTTGAATCAAATCTAACACTGTATCTAAGAGAACTTATTTGCACGCATTTGAAAAGCAGAACCTTAAAGATTTTTAATAAATAAGTACTCTATAAGTAATAAGTAGACTTACAGTACTATTGGTATGGTCAAACACATCACAAAATCACAATAGGTCTATATTTTAATGTGTATGGCTTGCTGCACAATATACTCATTCAGTGATGTTGCCAAGTAAGTTATAATATATACGTTGTAGAAGTGAAAATAAATAGATTACTTTACAATGTCTCAAAAATGTGGATCTGTTATTCATTTCTCTGTACAACTCCTTTAGAATTTTTATACACTTCAACGTGTCTGTCCTTTCTCTGTGGGTGTGCAGAAGCACTAGGTGATTAAACTGATTTTCTGTCATAGTAGATCTTAAATATAATTTTATTCTATGTTGGGTAGAAAATGTCCTTTCTCCTTTGGTATACTAATTGGAACAAGGAGGTAAATTTGCAGTAGCTTTACTACTTCAGTGTACAGCATTTGCTGTTAGCAGTTCTTGTCCACAAAAGCATCAATTATAGTGTCAGTTGAGTGCACAGTTGTCACCTCTGGGTGGGGACATCTGCTGTATATGTCCTGGGAGGAGATGCAGCTGTGCAGACAGACTGTCAATGTTTATCCCCGGGATTCAAGAAGCTCGCCGCAAGGACGGTTTTAGCCTTGCGCCAAGCATCCTCACTACAGATGGCGCAGCAGCACCATATGAATATGTATGAGGGCACGCCGCCACACCCTCGACATGCACAGGAAATGTGTGCGAGTGCAGGGGGCATGTAAAAGTGCTCTACGGAGGCGTAAACATGCCCCAACGGTTGCAAAACCTACTATGCCTACTAGTAGAGCCCGCCTCTAATAGTAAGTCAGTAATTCAGTGTCCGTGGATACCGAAATGTATGCTAAGCATACAAGAGTGTCCACGAACAGTGAAATAAAACTGAAGTAGTAAACACACAAGCACGCAGTAGAATGTTGAGCCCTGTCCCTAGAACTTTCACAATTAGATTCCCCGTGTCCCTATTATAGATTTGAATTGCTACAATATCAAAGGTGTAAGCAAAGCGCAGCATGTTTGCACATCGCTGCCCACCGCCGAGCGTAGCTTACACATCAAATTCAGTCAAATAGAGAAAAACATGCAGAATCAACGTAAATGTCAATAGTGTAGTGTTTAGAGCATCCGTCTAATGAACAGGCATTCACTAATCGAGCCCAACAATAGCACATATCATTTTCCATGTGGAATGAATGTCGTTTTGCTGTAAAACAGACATGAGTATCTCATGTGTTATTTAACTTAAATATCATTCAAGCAAAGTGGCACTGTCATAATGAATAAGGCACTATTAAGCAGCTGTAAGCACAAATAAGCAGCAGTAAACACATATAAGTACCAATAAGCAAGTCTGAGAGCACTTGCACGGATCTAAGCAGTGCCCAGCATAGGAAATATATATAAGTATGTGCAGATATATAAGGGTCTATATTATATCATCGAACGCTTAAAAAAGTGAATGCTAATTGATCGACCTAATTTAAGTGAAAGCTTACAATCTCGAACTGTCAGATCAGCGATTTTTTTCCCAGGGAAAAAAAATCGCTGATCCAAAACACATACATACAACACAAGCACACCAAACAAACAGAAATCCACACACATACACCTAAAATCTGATACCTAACCCTACACTAAACTATGCACACACCACTAACTACCCACTTACCTTAACCCAAACACTAACCCTAAGCACCGTCACTATCGCACACTCACCTCACCCGCTCCCTAACCCTAACTCACTTAAATCCGCCCTAACCCTCATGTCCACTCAATCGCACACACGCCTAACCTGAGCCCTAACCTTAACTCACCTAAATCACCCTAACACTCACATCCACACAATCGCACACTTACCTGAATCCGACCGGTAACTTTCCACCATAACACTGAAAATACCGAAGCAACAGAAACGGACAACCGAATTCTTTTCCTAGGAAAAAATTTGAGTTTCTGCTGCTTCGATATTTTGCAGTTTTGCGAAAATAAGTTTGATCAATCAGTGTTCGCTTTTTTAAGTGTTCGAGGATATAATATAGACCCGTATATAATATGTATATGTATATATATATATATATATATATATATATATATATATATATATATATGAAGAAAAAACAATGTAACAATAAAGCATACAAAAGGAATGAGAAGGGAATCAACAGCAACCCCAGTATTATATAGCGCTGTCAGCGTATGTCATATCAAGCTGGGCAGGAGTGAGCAAAGCAATGCTACTCACACCACAGGCAGAATATTACCAGTGGGAGTTACATTGCTGATCTGCTAAGTCTACTTTACACACAGAGGGTAGTCCCTGGTGGGACTAACCAAAGATTGATAGGCTATTTGATCATCCGATCAATACACAAGCAAGGGCAGGTATGTTCAAGGACTAAATGGTGGGACAGCCTGAGAATACATGGGTTGGAACAACATACGTGTAGTGCCCCTAACGCTCGGGAGAGGGCAATGTTTGGAGGTGTGTCATGGCTGCGATAATAACTAAACAATGGATGGTATGCGTGTATGTTGAACTCAGGTGGGGTGGAGGAACTATGGGTATGACGTTATGGAGCCAGGGTTGGATGGGCTGGTTCTAATTGGACCACCCCATGGAGGTCAGTGAGTTTGTTATAAGCATATATGCATACACACATGCAGATATCAATATATAGAAGTACATTCTCTGTAACGCATTCATTCCATTTGCAGAAATAAATAACATGAATGTCCCTTACAAACCTGTGCATAAGAGGGAAGGGACGAAACTGCTGAAAAGCAAAAGTGTGTACAATGTCTGAAGTCAGTGCTGTGCTGAAAAAATCAAATGTGAGGACTTTCCCACACATGGAATCATTCCTGTGATATGCCTGCTATGGCAACACCAATTACTAAACTGATCTATTTGCAAAAGAAATACGCCGAAGACATACATAGTTAGGCTCTCATGTGTAACGTGTGCGTTATCACATAGTCATACTTATTAATTTATTGTAGAGTCATGTTAACGGGAGTAAGGATGTAATGAAGTATAGAGTATAATCTTGACATAAACACATGCATGGGACAACCCAAAAAGTGTGAATAGTGTTCTTTTGGTTGCTCATGTCACCAATGTTTGTGGACTAAAAGTTTGCGAGTTCTGAGGATACATGGAGTGAGTCAACCGAAGGGATGGATCTATATAAGTAGGGATTGGCCAGTGTGTAGTGGTGTGGATACACAGTGAATCCTACTGGAGAACGGATGACGGGGAGGCTTTGGGGTGGGTGTTTGGGGAACCAGGAGCCAGGGGTATATATGCAAATGAAGCAGCACAGCAATAGTGTTTTGGTTAGAGCAACCTCCTAATGAACAGACATTCCTGTTCCGAATCCCACTGCATCACATACCATTTACCATCGGTAATCTGTACATGAACATATTGCGACATCTGTCCACTGTATAACCTGCAAAATAGCAATTAAAAGTTAACTGGAGATAAGTGTCAGTGTCATAATGAATAAGGCACTAGTAAGCAGGTTTAAGTATATATAAACACCAGTAAGCGTGTGTAAGTGCGTTTGCATGGGGTATGCATTGCTTTACACACACACGTGTGTGTGTCTGTGTGTGTGTGTGCGTGTGTGTGTGTGTGTGTGCGTGTGTGTGTGTGTGTGTGTGTGTGTGTGTGTGTGTGTGTGTGTGTGTGTGAGTGTGTCTGTGTGCAGATATACACAGATATACAGCTGATAGGAAACAGCACACAAGAATGAGATATGTTCACAGGCTTTGCCAATGGAAGTGAGGGGCCCAAGCAAGAAACATGAAACATGAAACACGTAGCATGACCTTCCAACCCCCCCAGCCAGACATGGGAAACATACACACAAACAATGTAAAGAGTCCACTGCTCCCTAGACCACAGGTAGGATACAACAAGGGGGGGGGGGGTACACAGTGCACCTGTGAATTCTAATCTTGGAATACAGACAGGAGTGTCCCTTGTGGGACACCCCAAAAATTGGCAAGACCAAAAGAAGGTGATAAGCCAAACATTCTGGCTGGGGTGTATACATACTCGGAATACAAGGGTGGGAAAGCCTGATGATCCATGGGTCGAGACAAGTGTATGAAAAGGGCCCCGTGAAGTGGAGAGTGGGCAGCGTGTAGTGGTGTGTCAAGAACCGGCCAGGACCCAGAGTAAAGATGGGTGCTGTACAGGAGGTGTGGGTGCGTGAACTAAGAGTAGCTACTTATGGGTCTAGGTGTGCAGGTGTTGGCTGATGTGGGCCTATATGGACAGCCCTAGGGATGTAAGCAAATGTGTTCATTGGGCAGAGGCATCGCCCAATGAGCAGCCACACCGACTACGAGTCCCACTGCAGCAAAGTGTAATCTATATGGCAAGTAAAGGAATACCCAGATGTAGATGTATATATGTAAAGGTATGTGTGTGTATATCTACACATAGTGACATAGAGATAAGCCTTTTCCTCCCCGTTCTACAAATGTATACATACAGAGACAGAATACATACCTACATATAAATATGTACATATGCAGACACCCATATGTTGTTAGATATACATATATATAGACAGCAATATATAAATATATACATGTATGCATACATATACAGATATATCTGTATATCGTAATGTGTGTGTGTATATATATATATATATATATATATATATATATATATATATATATATATATTCATATATGTGACTGTAAATATACACATGTATATAGTAGCTAGGATATGATACAGCAGTTATGAGTTACATATGTTCACAGGCCGTGCATATGGGGGTGAGGGGTCCAATAAACAAATGTGTAACACGTAGCATCAACCCCCCCCCCACCCCCGCTAGGCCGGTGAAACATACAGACACACAATAAAAGTAAACACACCACTGCTTCCCTGACCACCAGCAGGATACTACCAGTGGGAATGACCTGCCAGGTCTAATCTCGAAACATAGACATCAATGTCCCTTGTGGGACACCCAAAAATTAATGATCATTGGAGGCATTCCCGGTAATGATTCATCAAACCTGGCTGTAGATGTACATGGAACAGTAGGTTGTGCAAGCTTCATAACCCATGGGTTGACACAACGTACGACATGTGTCCCAACACAGGGAGAGTTGGCAGTGTGTACTGGTGTGCTTATACCCCACATGCACCCACAGTAAGGATGAGTGCTGTAGAGGAGTGGCAGGTGGGGAACCTATGGGTATGCAATTATGGGCCTAGGTGTGCAGGTGTTGGCTGATGCAGTCATATCAGGACCGCCCCGGGGATGTAAGTAATATTCCGAAATGGGCATAGCTGACGCCCATACCTCTCAACCCCTAAGAGCTAATCCACGGTAAAGGACATAAAACATTGAGGGAACAAATAGGGACCATACCTCTGAACTTTCCTCGATTTCCAGGGACGTCCCTGATTTTGACTCAATTTCTAACTCTGTCCCACTTAATCCCTCCTAAAACTGTGACATTTGGAGGAAAAGTGGTGAATTACACGTAATGAATAATGACAACAATTAAGAGTTACAAACATCATTTACCTCAGAAAATGTGTATGACTTCATATGCTCTGAGTCTGTCAATGTGTCAGGTTAATAGCACCAATAATTTAAATGTGTCCCTGATGTTGTTATGACATGTCCCTGATTCAGTTGGCATTTTTCCCCAATCATATGAGAGGTCTGATAGGGACAGAAAGAACATATTCCACTGACAACCTTAGAAATATGACAGAATATTAGGTATGCAGTAGCATGACTTCAGCTGAAGGATGTGGGTTCCAAAACCCAATTACTTGTTTGTATTGAAGAGTGTCAGTTCCCATGTATTAGCCAGACAGATGCAGATTGTAAGAGGAACACACCTATAATATAAATCAAACTCTGGACAAGCTGCGGATTCCGTACAGTCAAATGGCATGATTTCACCTAATGGGCAGCCATTTCCGATACTGTAGGCATGTAATCCGATGTAATAGGCATCACAAGGTAATATCATAGTCCTCACTCCCACCCAGAGGTGTGAGTGTCAGATACAAACACCAAATGCAGTGCATTTGCAAGTGCAGGAGCAAGCGGGTGTAAGCCTGTTTGGCCGTCAGTATGCAAGTATTACACTGGTGAAGCAATGTAGAGGCTAACTGAGTGTAAGAAACTGTAACCGGAGGTTAGCATTGCTTAGCTCCATGCAAACCCATGCACACCCACTCACAACTGCTTTAATGTGCTTTAATCACTCCGTATCCAACAGCCTTGTTCTGCCCAGCAACAAAATAAATGGCTTCTGCAAGGCTCAAAACCAGGACCCTGCACACACAGCCATTGTGATTTACCACTAAGCCACTGCAGATATACAGACATTGGATCTTATCACAAACATATCATCCAGCACAGTCATTCAAAAGTATAGGAAATGTATTCCATCATGTAGATGTATGTGTGAGTGTTTATGTCCAGATATAGATACATACATATATATATAGATATATCAAGAACATCCCATGTGGCAACAAAGCATTACAAAGGAAAGAAAAAGGAAACACCAGCAATGGCTGCATTATGTAGTGGTGTTGTCCTATGTAATATCAAGACACCCTCAGACAGACATGTGTCATTCATACACACAAACATTTGTACATTGGCCATATACGTCACTCTGTGCATGTCACTTACATTAACACAGCAGTTCCTGTCCAATCATTATGTGAGAACAGTACTCTTGCAAGGTGCTCTGTGCAACATCATCATCATGAATAAGTTAAATGGGGTAACCATAGAGGGACCGGTAGTGTTGTGTGTACCATGGGGTCATCTGCATCATGTGTACCTGGAACCTTTAGGAGTCATGTGCATACCAGGATCATGTGCCTGAGAGACAGGGGTAAGGACAACTGGAGTATGTTGAGATGCATATTAAAAGGGTTACATGTGTCCAGTGGACATGTGTGTGAAATGGACAGCTATGTATGGGACAAATGTTGTTCTTGGAACCGATTGGCCTTTTGTTTCCGTAGGGGGAGAGTGACATGTGGGGGAAGGAGAGTAGGTATGCTCATGGAGGATAGGTTGGGTAGGATGACAGACAAGACAGCATACAGGGTCAGTATATGTCACATGTTGGGGGATACACATCGGACGGGGAGGGGTGTTCGGCAGTCACAAGCCCATGAGCCCCCAGATGTAAACAGTGGGACAGAAGTCCCCAGCCATGGGCAGCCACCACTGCACCAAAACAGCCGCAAAGGTGGCAGTGCTGGAGGCTGTCTAGGAAGGACAGGCTCACCCTGTAAATGTGACACTTTGCCCTCAAGCTGGTGTATCTGGCCTCAAAACCCCTTACTGAGCCCCCTATGCACCACGTCTGGGACTGTATGACAGCGGACAAGATCCTGTCTAGACCTGTTCCCAGGGGGGACAAGCCCCGTCCTCAGTAGCAGTTCCACCAGAAGGTGGTGCATAGCCAATAGAGGTGGAGGTCCAAGGCTGGGCCCCAGATGTGCTGGTGCCCGGTGCCATGGCCAACTGAAGTGGGACAGGAGGTTCTGCCAGGACCTCCAAACCCATACAGCCTATGGTATTGCATTTTAAACACATATATGGCTTAGTAATAGTCAACAGCATTCAGGATTACTTATAACAGCATGCATAGATATGACCATCAACCCAACACAACAGATGGTATACATTTGCAGAGGGAACACAATACATACATATATACTGCATGACATTTGTACAAAGTGTAGAAGAATTGTGACTGCAGCTATGAACAATGGCCCATTATTGGCATGTCACTGAGAACCCCAGACAGTGTCTGTCATACCACTGTTTCATGTGACATATGTCCAATCAAGGATGCGATGGCAGTAACTCATCACTATCACCATGTACTGGCTGCAATCCTCACACTATGCTCCTGCAGTTCACAGATGTGTGTTCATTGAGAAACACAGGAAACAAATGGTTCCACACACTGACCATTCCACAGATGGCCCGACAGATGGGGGTCCTTCACAAAGAGAGCACTGTCTTGTCAGTTTTAAAACATGCAGAATAGTCATTACCACACACAACTTGTTAAACAGGCAGTAGCCTCAATGAAGCATAGCTACACTTACATGCTGTAGTCATGTCTGGCACATCATCCTCCTGTTATTAGGCTATTTCCCACTGTGTATGTTGTTTGAGGAAAATACAGATATCATCTGTGATGCCGTTTACCAAACACCAGATCCAGGTACCACTCACAGTGACTGTCATGGGAAAACACCAACAGATATTGTACTGTATTTCCATGCGATTGGCTATGGGAACATCATCACAGCTGTTTCACATGCAATCAGCTAGAGGAGGACTGCAATATGTGCAGAGGCCATCACCTAATCATGACCATCACTTACAAAACACAAGTTGCTGCTGAGCAAGTGTACAACTCCACATCAACCAGAGAGTGTGTGGATGGACAGACAAAGGCAAAGTACATCAAAGAAGGGCTTGGAGACTAAAACCTAAGTATCATCTGTCACACGCCTACCAGTACAGGGGTTCAAACCCCTGCCTGACTAGTCATTACTATTACAAGTGCATGCAGTTACTCCATGTGCCATAAAGCTGACATGGTGGTGTGCTGTAAGAACATATATGTGTGCTGGTGAGTGACATCTTCAACAGAGATATAGTAGACATACATTAGGTGTAGCACACATGGCTGTCCACATGAGCAGATACCATTGTCAACACAACCACACTCTCTAATAGACTCACAATGACTTTGCCAGGCCCACAAATACACTTCCTAACTACTTAGTTTGTCACACTGCAGTAATACACAGGTACTACATGCACGACAGGGGATATCCGGAGGTTCTATTGGCTAGGGCATGTGAACGTGTTTGACATCTATTGGTATGCCAATGGGAGTTATACTGGGAGTAACTGATGTTGGCAGCATCATACCCCACACACAGACACAAGGTGCCAGTACTAACATGCATGTGTGTATTGCTTCATGGTTGTGTAGTGGTTGGCTGTGCAAGATGGCTGTGTGAGGGGTAATCCTTGGTATCATGCCACCTGACAATGGTGTGCAGTGTGGTACAGGGATGTAGTACCTGCAATGTCCCACACAGATGGGTATTGTATGAACTGTCCTGACATCCTGGTTACCATTGTGTATGGCCATAGCTTTGCAATGCATGCCATGTCTGTGTTTGATAGTCCTTGACATGGACATTGCCTGGGATGTGCACTTCCCACAATAATGTACAGTGACATGTACAAGCGTACTTGGTTTGGCTGGCACAGGTTGTGCACACAGACTGTTATCCTCAGATATGCCAATATTGGCCTGGTGGGGAAGGACCTGCTTATAGACAGCAGGCTGACCCTGCACCTGCATTGATAGCATGATACAGGTATTCCCTGGTGTCAGTGGTATCGGTCCATACAGGGCACATGTGTAAGGCATTGTATGGCCTCTGTGGATCACATTTGATGGTACCACATATGTTGCAGGCATCCAGTGGGGAACATAGTGAAGGCACATTGTCCGCAATTATGTACCTATTGTACTGCTGTACAGGGTGCCATGCCCTCTGCAGCCCACTGCAATCACATCATGCCTACTATCTGTCATCAATGTGCAGGGTACTAGCAACATAGTAGTATATTCTAGGCAAGTGTGTGTATGATACATGGGTTCAGAATGTATTCCGGGTAATAGTAGGGTTGCATACTTTGTTCACCAAGCCTTTTGCCAGATGTAGGGGTATGGCTTGCCAACACAGTCCCTTGGCTGACTGACATCTCTACTCCTCATGAGGTGGACATTGTGACATATAATATGGACACCATATAGGAAAACTACAAAACCTGCTCTCCAACATGTTCAGTGGTTAGACACTCACAGCCACCTCCACACAGGCTCTGACTGTCAAACACACACAAACATTGGCCATGTCTTGGAACAGAACCCCCACCTTACTAGTGTATCACACTATAGCATTATGGAGTTACAGCATGTGCTACGAAGATTAGGGGGTTACAGCAGTCCCAGAGGTGTATTTCTAGGTGGATTGCCAATGGTGGGTATGTGAATTGTAAAGAGTGTGCATATTCTAAAAGGCATTGTTACTTTCTCAGCCAGACACACACACACACACACACACACACACACACACACACACACACACACACACACACACACACACACACACACACACACACACACACACACAGTTGATCTGTTTGAGATTAGAACACCTACCAAACTAGTTTAACACACTACAGCATTACACAGTTACAGCACGCGCCATAGAGATTACTGGGTTTCAGCAGTCCCAGAGGTGTATTTGTAGGTGGGTGACATCAGCAGGATTGCCAAAGATGGGTATATGAATTGCAATGAGTGTGTATACTCTAAAAGCATTGTTTCTTTCACAGGCAGGCAGACAGATACACATAGTTGACCTGTCTGGGATTAGAAAGTGTACCAAACTAGTTTAATACACTACAGCATTACGCAGTTACAGCACGCGCCATGGAAATTACTGGGTTACAGTAGTCCCAGAGGTGTATTCGTAGGTGGGTGATATCAGCAGGATTGCCAAAGAAGGGCATTTCAAGTGTACTGTGAGTTGTACATGTCTGTTACCTGCGTGTACCCACTGCTTACTGTCACAAAAACACATTTACACCTGCTTACAACTGTCTAATGCAGTTCTAATTGACAGTATCAACAAGGCTTGCAGATCTTGAACCCTGGACCATGCACACTGAGGTCACTGCACGTACCACTAAAACATCTGGGTTGTATACATGTCACATGAGTCTATAATGCACGTCTTACGACTGGTATTCCACAGTACTGAAAACAAATGAGACAGTCACTTTGTGTACATATGTACAGTACCCTTGAATATACTGTACTCTGTGAAACAACAAAGGCAAGTCTACATCTGTACAACTGTCATAACTACATATATATATATATATATATATATATATATATATATATATATATATATATATATATATATATATATATATATATATATATATATATACACACACACACACACACACACACACACACACACACACACACACACACCTACGGGATGTGTACACACATATATATATATATATATATATATATATGTGTATATGTATATATATATATATATATGTATATGTAGATATGCATATACAGACACAGCCATATATATATATATATATATATATATATATATATATATATATATATATATATATAGATATATATATATAGATATATATATATATATATATATATATATATATACACACACACGTCTGAACACCCTTTGTGACACAGAAGGGTTACAAAGGAACTGACGTGTACACAAAACAGAGGCATCTCTTGTTTTATAACATTTAAATCTTAAGCAGTTCACCAGAGAAGGGATGGTTGTTGTGTATGTGGAGTTTGGGGTGGGGAATGATGGCTAATGTAATCTATCCTGAGGATTGTGGAGTTAGGGTGGGGGAATGATGGGTATGGACCTACACCCCAGTGACCACTTTTGTGTCACTGATTGACAGTGGCACAGGAAAATAACATACCCAACTGTAGTTGTGCTTGACTGTGTATTCTTTACCATTTCTTTCTATGTAATACTTTGTAGACGCTGGTCACCACAGATGGCTACTATGGTGTGCTAAAAGACATTACACATATGTATGCCTTGCTACAGGGTAGTCACACACACAAACATGCACACACTTGCCAGTATTGTGCATACTCGTCTTAACTATGTAAAGGTAGCTAGTACAGTGGTATGCATTTGGGGTATGTGCCACAGAACACATACAATTACATTTACTCTGATTCCACTTCTGAGCTGGGTGACATCATAGGATCAATTTCTTGAAGTGGGGAGGGGGAAGAGAGAGGTCTAGCAGTTGACAAGGATAAAGGCCACTGCAAAAGGAGGTATCTCTTTGGAATGCAGCAAAACCCATTGTCATGACAGGATGCAGACACAAATACACACATACGACCACACTCATCTATTTGCTGACACACACACTCAGGTATTTGCTGAGACACACACAAACACACTCAGTCATTTGCTGACACGCACACAAACACACACACACACACACACACACACACACACACACACACACTCACACACACACACACACACACACAAACACATGCACACAGTCACCAGTGGTGGAGTCAGAACTCCTGCCTATCTACAGATCACTATTACAATAGTGCGCAGTTATGAGATGCGCCACAGATATTACACATTCCAAAGCAGTCAGGCTGCCTTTCTAAGCTTGAGGACAACAACAAGGAGACTGGCAGTCACAAAGTACATAGCTGTAAACCTGTGTGTTTAACGTTGGTGTCCATTACAACCTGTATACACAAAGAAGACACATCATCTAAAGATAGGCTTGAGAGATATGGTTGTAGTACAACAGGAACCTGAACTGGAGTATGGCCATCTGTGGAATGGACAACTACTATCACTATACCGGGTTACAGTGGGCATGTTCATACACTTAGTAGCACAGGGTTGTTTGGGATGCACTATGACTACAACTACACAAGGTTATACTGGGCATGCTGATACACAGTAACAAAGGGCTTGTTGGATGCACTGACTCAAAATAGACAAGGTGGCAGTGGGTACACTCATACACTTAGTTGCACAGGTCTGTTTGGGATGCACTCCAATTCTAACCACTGAAGGCCTCAGTGTGCATGCTCATGCACTTACATGTACAGAACACATTGTAATGGACTCCTATATTAAACACACAGGTTTACAGCTAAGTACATCTTACCTGTCAGTATATATACACATCATACTGGTTTACTACCTGATACCTGTATGTGGCCCGTAAATAATATATCTGTGTCTGTGCTATGTGATACACATGCATACATGTACATGAAATACTGACATATATATGTTAAGTATACACATTTATGCATGTGTGGACGTGACAGACAATAGGTTACCTGCATCACATGGGCAGATGCTACCTTCAGCATGTGTCACACACCTTGCTGCCCTGAAAGGCATACATTGATAGGTTGTGGACAGTGGCATTATATGTGGAACAGTGGCATGTGCAAGCATAATATGTGAGCTACATTGTGTAATAGTACTGAGGTGCAGGTGTCAAGATGACCTCTCCTGGCTGTTTTAGTATTTGTCATTATTAGCAGGACTGCTACCCTAAGTATAACTCACATTGGTCATATACACAAGTTCTGCTACTGTCCGTCACCTTACATGAGGCATTTGCTACCAAGCACATTAATGCCACTCACAGTGATGTCATGGTATGAGTGGCAACTGCTAGACCAAAACAATGAGTCAATGTCCTGCTGTTATTATGATGTTGTCCAGTGTCTGTCATTACAGGCTCTTATGACCGAATGATGAGCCTTCAACACAGAGCACATGCATCCATGTTTCACGTGTGTGTGGATAATACCTAGGTCACATTTACCCATATAGCCGCATTCCAAGGCAAATGTCCTACACCCAGAAGTAACACCCTGACACCTACGAGACAATTGCATTGGATGCTTATGCTAACCAGTGCTAAATGTGTGGCTTTAGTAATCCATTTGCTCAGTGTAGAACCTACAATGGGGAATACTGACATCTGTGCAGTGAGGAACACCTAGCTGAAGGCTCTGTAGTGCACAATTGCACTACCACCATATAACTCAGATCCAGACATGTGGGCCATAGCAGTGGTATGGACCATTCCAGGTGGTGGTGTACACATATTCATAAAGGCTACTCACTTGCAAAAACCACTACTCTGACATAACGCATCACAGATGAGTCAGGTACAGGTGACAGTGGCAAATGCTGCATTCTAGGTTGTATCCAAATATACATCCACCACCTTGTCCCCAGACTACCAACACACATCCATATGTGGTATGACATAGTATGGTAGACCACCAGATAGCCCTCGATTGGTGGACTGTACCTAGGCGTACATCAGCTGTGCAAAGTACCCATGTACAGACACAGCTGCATAAAGTGTTATGCAATGCAATAATACCACTGTTTGTAACCAGCTCAGTTGAACACATACAAGGGTCCCTCAGATGTTGTCAGCATTAACACGGTTGACTGTTGCTGTACACCAGTAAACAACACCCTCATGGTTGGATATGACCTAACTCTACCTGTCCTGGATATGTACATCCCACACTCATACAACATAAATGACATTACCATAGCTTTTGTTATCCTTTCTACATACAAGTGGCTACCATCATTACACACATGCACATGGCAGATCGCATGCTAACAGTACATAAGGTTTGATATCTATATTAACAGAGGTAATATTCCCTCTCTACTGGCCACCCATGACACCTATCATATCATACAACACCCCATGTGGCATGAATGTCGTTAGACATGTCCAGCTAATGCAATGCCTACAAACATACCCAAATGACAGGATCATAGGACCTACACAAGGCCTGTATTGACAGACTCAGGGAAATCCAGATCTGCTGTGTATGTTCCTGAGTTGTCACAGGTGATATGTTCATGACATGTACAGCCATGTGTGGCCACAGGTCCTACATATACCCCATGTCAAAAATTGCAAGCCATGCATGCTGTGTGCTGTCTGGACATTAGCCTTAAGACCACAATAGTCAGTACATGCTGGGGTGAGATGTTTACAAGCCACAGATCTTGCACATGCTTGAATGAGTGTACTGCCTGGCTCTAACAGAGCACATTGCTGGCACTCTTCCAGTAAACATGATGTGCATGTGGCAAATATGATGCGCTCAGTGTTGACCATTACAGTGCCCTGGCTTCACCATGGCACTCTCAAGAACACTTTGTAGGAGCATGACATGGAATTAAGCTGCGTGTGTCTCGCTGATATGTGCTGTTGTCATATATGTACATTTGGCTACTCGGTGAAGGTGGTGGTGTCCTACCAGTACATGAATACAACATCCATTATGGTGTAATGCTTGGCTATGTTTCACACATCGCATGAGGAAGGTGTGGAATGTATCCTCTTGACCTGTAAGTGCACTTACTGATGTAGACCGCATATGTGTACATGTATTGATGTTTGTGTAGATTCCATGTGTGTGTGCAGTGTCTGATGTCTGAAGGTGACTGTTGTCTTAGTACATCATGCTGTTGCAATACAGCCTCAACATTGCCAACTGTATATGGTGATATGATCTAAGTACAGTAAGCCATACATGAGGTATGGACAGATGTTTGGAGGGTTGGGAGGGTGGCCTAATGGTTAAGTTGTTTGCCTTACAAACACAAGCTGCATGGTTTGAGTCTCACAATGGATAATTGGCTAGGCTTAAAATGGCTCACAATGGCAGTTAGCTTAGCACTTACCTATGAACCTATGAACTACTAAGTGGTGGGGCTTCTTTGCAGATGAATGATTACTGAGGATAACTCACTGGTGTGTTACAAAAAGTCCTACAATAACCTGTGTAACCACTAAGTTCAGGTTTTGTTGATTGAAGTGGAAGACAGACAATGTAGAATGCTGTAAGGGTGACATTGAAGGCAAACCTCATGACACCTGTAACAGTAATACCGCCCCTGTGCATATATTGTGCATATATCAGCACAGTTGGCAAAGGAAAAAGTCAGTAAGCTTTGTGCTGGGTGCGATAGTGCTGTACTTCTGTAGTACCTATCATGAGATAGGCAGGTGTTTGATTCACAGTACTGGCACATGAGGGTGTGTGTTTCCATATATGTCACGTATGGTTGGGAATACATCCCACATGTTATCACTCTCCTGAACACTGTTGTTGACACCAGTACAGAGTGAAGTGTAGAAAGAAAGGCATAGGCAGGTGTATGAACTTCACACATGTAAAGTGTCTGTATGTGTGTGACATAGGTGTATATCTTTGTGAATGCCACAGTGTGTGTGTGAGTGTGTGTGTGCGTGTGTGTGTGTGTGCGTGTGTGTGCGTGTGTGCATGTGTGTGTGTGTATGGCTGTCCATGTGTATGGCTGTCCAGTCCCTGGAGTGAGCCTGCATTTTACCATAGTGAAATGTTAATGCCCCCTCCTCCCTCCACTCAATGCAATCTAGCATCCCTGTTGATATCATCAATCATCAATGGGTATTCTAACCACCTGTTAACATGTACACCCTGGGGTGTGACTTGTTACATAGCCTACTGATGGACCCCCCTCTCCACATACTTTCACTGCACTGTAGTATCCCTGTCAATGTCCTCGATCTTAGGCCATTCCAACTACCTGTACATGTGTAATCTCTGTCGTGCATCTTGAAATTGCATAGTACTATAATGATGATATGCACATAGGCAGGGGTTCTTATCCAAACACTGGCAACTGTGTGTGTGTGTGTCAGCATGTGTGTTACCGTGTCTGTGAATCCCTGAGTGTGTGGGTGTGTCTGTGTTTTCATGCTGTCATGGCAGTGGATATTACTGCTTCCCAATGAGAAGCCACTATTGCCACTGGCCTTTACCCTTGTCATCCGGCATACCACTCTTTTACCTCCTCTGCGCTCCAGGTAACTATACCTGTAATGTCATCCACTATGGATGTGATGGCTCTGAACACAGTAGCTTACTACACAGCTATCATGCTCTTGGATTATTAGAACAGTAAACATAATTGAAACATGGGAGAATATAACCGTGATGTAGAAGCTACAATGTGCATGCAGGTATCGCAATACTGGCCTGTGGGTAGTCAATATGTACATATGGGACACTAACCACAAACACCGACATCCCCCGGCACATGCAACTACACCTAAAAGAGGAAGGCAGAAAGTCAAGACCAACATGCTGTTAGTGTTGTTACACATGATACATACTGTCAAGTGTACAAAATGCATTCTAAAACTGTAATACATGCTATGTCTGCTGCCTGTCAACACTACTTAGCAATATTAATCTACAATTGTCTACCTAATATGCTCACCCTGTGCATCCGACCATATGAACATGTCCCTGCACCAAAGGTGTGGATGACAGGGATGCAGCAGAGGCATCATCATATGCACAGGGTGGTAATGTTTGCCAGAGGCCTAGGCTGTGCCATTGGATGACATCATGTGTGTGTGTTAGGGCCTGTGATATCATTGGGCGTATGTGGATGTTATGCGTGTGTGTGTTGCGGTGCCCTACATTAGTTTCCAGTGTGTGTATGCATGCACACAGGTCTGGCATGTGGTTGGCCTACACAGAGGTATTATTGACAGCTGCAGACTGTACAAGGCAGGTTTCACAGGTCGCGGTGTCCGGCCACGTGACCTGCGCCTGCCAGGGGTTGCATGGGCACTACCAGGCAGAGGTCCAGATTGGGTACTGTCTAATGACACATGTCCACTGGACCATCCAGGACCACATGCACATGGCATGCTGTGTCCTGGTGTGAACTGCACAGCACCAGCTGCACTTCTGCTGCTACCACCACTATGGGAGCAGGCATGTGCAGTAGCATGTTCATGTAGACCTTCAACAGGTGATGTAGCTGACCTACGTCCATGTGCTCAATGCCTCACTCCCACCAGATGTTCCAGCACAGACATTTCACACTCAATGATTGACATGCCATGGTCAAGTATTCTCACCATGTCACCCAATCGTCTATCCAAAACATCTGCAAGATGATGGTGAGCATTTGCAAGTGCCCGGATGTTGTCAGTTAATGAATGGACAGCAGCCCTCTGAAGCTTCAGACCATCTCTGCTGTGCCATTCAGCACATGCCTGTGCCTCCATTGCAGCCTGAAACATGCATCTGGTGACTCCAGCTGATGTGCTTTGTCTCACAGGGGCATGTTGGCCAGAGGTCTTCCTATGAGCAGCGCTGGGCACATGCCTGTGTGGGACATCACCAGTCTGTTGACTGGGATCATGGTGTGCAGGCGCACCTTCCATGGCCTCCACATTTCCCTATTCCATGCTACCACCCGCCAACTGTCCTTCCTCTATGGCCAATGGTGATGGGGTATGTGCAGGCAGTGGAACTGTGTGTGAGGATGAGGGGGAGACAGGTGGAATGGCAACCAGTGGCACAGATTCAGCCCCTGACAACCCTGCCTTTGCTTCAATCATACTATCATCATGACTGCTAGAGTCTGTGGGGACACTAACATCAGATGGGCCACAGGAGGGCAATGCACCTACAGCAACACCTGTGAGGGGAAGACAAGAACTGTACATTACAAGTTATACCAGACACACAGACACACATGCTACATGCAGGTGATATGGCAGATGGCATTGAGCTTTGACAATTATAGTTTCAGCTTAGACAATTATAGTGGTAGTTGTCATACATTCCTGAGTTGCACACAACAGCATGCATGTGTTATAGCAAAAGGCATGCACCTTACACAATTATAGTGGTGGTTAGCATACATACCTGTATTGCACCATTTGTGTTAGTAGCCTATGCCCCATACATGCAGCACAATGCATGCACTTTGCACGGTTGAACCACGCTGCCATGATGCGTGCAACATACACCACATGTTAACAGACCATCGCTGACCTTTGCACATCTGCCACTGATGCTTTTTGTTGGCCACCGCCCCTATGTGTGAGGACATGAGCAGTTGGGTATGTTGACTGAATACTATGTTTGCCTGAGCCCTAGCTTGCATATCTCCCCCAAAGCAGTGCATGTCTGTTCAACATTATTCTGCCTACCCCTGAGCTGAGTGTATACATTGTGCATGTCGCTGTACACACATGTTTGACATGGCTGTCCCCTACTTTGCAATGGTGCCACAAACCAGCACAGGTTTACAGTACACCAGCCTGATGTGTGGCATATGACCTTGCCAATCACATGTAGTATGACATGTCTTCTGCTGACAAGTTGAATGACATGCACACATGTGTAACACAATGGTGTCCTTTCCAATCTATAGTATAGTAATGGTGTCCCAATGCAGAGAAGTGTTATACTAACATGGGCCTTCAGCTGATGCGATGTTGTCTATCCACCCTACAGATATGCAGGAACACACTTCACATTGAGCTGATGTGCATAGCCATTGCAGGGCATCATGTGGCTTCACAATTGCTATACTGTGTGAGCTACTGACACAGTTCATAGCCATGACTATGTTTACATACAATACATATGTAATGCGGAATGTGACCCACATCACGGAGGTGTATACACACTAAACCCTAATGTGGAATGTGTGACACAGGTCACAGAAGGGTATACGAATGACACCCCTGCATATCTGCAACCATATTACTGATGCCTGGCAATTATGCCCACACATGACTAACTTAGCAGTACTCTATGTCCCACATGCCATCTGTGTACCTCACACACATGAGGAGCAGGCATGACAGTGATGTCTGACACCAGCAAGGTGAATGTACTGTATCTGTGGCTTGATGTGGTTGTATGTGTATGTTGTGCAACACA
Organism: Protopterus annectens; assembly: GCF_019279795.1. NCBI lineage: Eukaryota > Metazoa > Chordata > Ceratodontiformes > Protopteridae > Protopterus > Protopterus annectens. Next base: position 325,072,967 of record NC_056725.1, read on the forward strand.
TGTATGTATTTGGATACTGTATAGGTGAATGCTTCCATGTTGTGACACACTCAAGATGTTCAAGGCATGTTATGTGGTGGTTTCATGTTATGCCTAGACAAGCTGTGCACAGGCCTGTATGCTGTTTAGTGTTTCACATCTGCAATATCACCATTACACAAAGGCCATAGTTGCATTTTGTCGAGCCAATGTACAACAAGGTGTACACACATGTACATCACTTCTACTCTGTGTGTTGCTTCATGTCTCTGGCCATCCTCCATGGCTATGTGTACACATGTTCTGTCCAATGGTTGTGATGGCCATCTTATTTCACATGTCAGTGTTATCCCATATGACATACACCCATAGATGTCATATGTTCCAATGAGGATAGGGTTATGCAGACAAAGGGTGGTATGTATGGGATGTGAGACATGTTTTTCAGGATAGTTGAGCAGTGTTGCAGTCATCCCACTACATGTCATTGATATGTCAGATAGCACATGACATTGTGTGACATTCATAGCAAGCGTATACTCCACAAGGGTGTATCCTGTGAGTCGGTCATACTCCAGCTCCAACACATTTAGCGTGTATGCACACATATGCTCTCTGTACAGTGCTGTTCGTATTCCCAACATGTGTAATGCTGATATATATTAACTGTCCCTACAGTGGAACACACCTCCACCATTGTATTCACTGTTGTCCACACATCTGGCAATGACAGTTTTGAAGGTTTAGTGTAAGTGTTTCATATAGTCTTCAATTGTTTCACATGGGTAAGCACTTTTATGCATTGCAGGTCTAACCAGTGTCCATTAACAGAACCACCATACATTATGTGTACGTGTGTTATGGCAGATAGCATGCAATTAATATGTTCCATGCATTATCAAGCCTGGTAAATAATAACAATCTCTCCTGACACAGGCTGCTGTCGCAGCAAAATGCCAGAGGTACCTAAACAGGAGTGTCACAGCAGTAAGATCATTATCCACACCTTTGTGATAGCTACAGGGTGCAATGTCCATGTTAGCACATAAGCCAATACAATACACTATACTATGGAGTATGCACATCTGTGCATACATAGAGTAGCAGACTATAGTATGTGGCATGTGTGCATACATGCCTTGCATATGATGTTACATTACATATTGTACAGCAACACATGTAACTATGTGAAATATAGTTGTGTTTTATGTGCAGTAGTGACTTACCAGGCAACTCCAGGCTCGGTGGTTCAGAGACACCCACCTTCACAATACCTGCTAAAGCTTGTGGATGGAGGTCTGCAGGTGTACCCAGGTTGGCCAGTAGCTCCTCGGTACATGTGAGTGTGGGCTGGGTGAGTGGCCCCCACCTGTTGCACCTTGTTCCCTGGCGACTGCATTAGCACACTGTTTTTCCTGTCTTATGAGGTCAGTGCAATGTCGGCGCACTTGCTGATAGGTGCGTTTGTGACCTCCAGCATCATTTACCCTCCTGCAGAGTTCCTCCCACAGGGCATCCCGCTGCTGTGCATCCTGTGGCACATGGCTAAAGAGCATTGTGTGGTTGTTGAGGAGGTATGAGGTTAGGACCTCATCCTGCAAGCAGCTGTATGCCGGCAGTCTGCTACGTGGCATACCTGGAAGACATAATGATGGAGACAGGTCACAGTAACGCACAGAGAAGTACAGCAGTACAGCTGAACATACATGTGTATCACATTTATTAAGATTACAAATATGTCTTTGCAAATCTATATGACACCAACACCACTGACATGTATAAGTCACACACATTTGACACTTACTGGTGATAAGATGTTATCACCATATATGTGTGTGTCATGTGATGACATTGTTCATACACCATGTGGATGTTGTCTTGACGTGGGCATGTCTATTTGCCTGTACTGGTGTCTTTACCTATCAGCACATGCATGGATGTGTTCACATTAATGCAGTCAACCTTAATGCTGTGTATATGTCACATATATAGTCATACATAGCCATTAGGGACATGACCTGTGACCCTGCAGACCTGCAAGCATGTATGTGTTTTTCCATATACATCTACATGGCACTGTACAGCTGTGTAGCATCCTGACATGTATTGCCTGTGTTGCACATGTGTAACACATGGGACAATAGCTAGCCTGATGGCAATTGCAGGGTTGGATATCAACTATAGCATGTATGGTCATAGTGATCTAGTAGGCTGTATGCCCTGAGCCATTTAAGAGCCTAGGCAGACAGGTTACCTAGATGTAGGCAACAGACATGTAGGTTTCAGTGGCCAGTTCAAGCAGTGCCACAGAACTGATCCACAGGGTTACTGATATATTTGGCATGCGGTCATCACACCATGTCACAGAGAGTGGCAATGTGCAGCTTCACTGGACAGGGATGCATAGTATGGCAAGAGTATGTTAAGTGTATGGGACAGAGATCTGTCAGGCATGTTGTGATCCTTGTACTAGAAAGGTGGATGTCTATGATGTATATGTTTATTTGGGATCAGGATGTGTTAAGTGTAACATGTCCAACACCTCTTGGTTGGACATGGCTTTATTCAGGGTAGGCTACATGCTACATAGTGCAGCTTGGTATTGGGAAGGGCAGTGTAGGCCATCTACGCATGGGCAATAACCCTTAAAAGAAATATATGATCTATTATGGGTCACATGGGTGTTGTGTATGGCTGAGCAATTTTCTCTGTATTCCTGGATGGCACCTTGTCATGATTAGGGGTGCCACATACAACTACCTGTCTGGTGTGGTGAAGCAACTATCAAAGGAAAGTACTGTCCAGCTGCATCCCATACACACAGTTGCCATTATGTTGACTGCTGCCTAGGTGGTAGTTCATGGGTACAGGGTTTGTAACATAGGGGATGACAATGCAATACTTAGCTGTCAGATTATAGCCATACATCACACACCACACATCTGACACACTAAGGCCCTTCTCTATGTTGAATGCAGCACACACTGAGTCGACTATTGCTTCTAGTTTATAGTCATTTGTAAACATCAATAGGCTGATGCCTTCTGTGTTAGTCTGTGAGGTATAGATAACAAAGAGGGGGAGTACCAGGAATGACCCCTGTATTACTGTGGCTGGCACTAGTTTGATGTGCATGTATTAGACACCTTCTGTAGTGTTGGGTCTGCCAGCTGTCCAGCTGCCAACCACTCCTGTGACACAGGAATATACCCCTAGTTTACTGAATGTAGCTGGAACACAGTATGGGTGATGGTGTCCTACAACCTGGCAAGGTCATGATATGCAGTGTGAATCAACCCTACTGTCATCTACATCTGTACCGAGTACATCAAATACGTAGGAATATACACCTAGTTTACTGAGTGTAGCTGGAACACAGTATGGATGATGGTGTCCTACAACCTGGCAAGGTCATGATATGCAATGTGAATCAACCCTACTGTCATCTACATCTGTACCAAGTACATCAAATACGTTGATCATGGTTCATGGCCGTACAGACCAGACTCAGCAGGGTAGTTATGTACTATGTCCCATTATCAATGGTATCTCCCCCTTTGTGGGGTGTGATAACTGTTGCTGTGCACCATTCAGTGTGTACACAGCCTGACATGGAGCTATGATTGAACATGATGTGTATGTGGATAGCTGAATGTTCTTAAATTTGTGTAGGATACACCTTGGGATGTTGACAGGTCCCATGAAAGCTGTATGTATGGCTTTAGAGAGTGCAGCTTGTACCTGCATAGTAATTAGTACAGGGGGCCTGTAGTGTACATGGGTATATTACTAAGTGTACCTGTTTTGGGGGGGTGAGGTGGGAGTGGGTTTAGGTTCTCCAAGACCCTATCTGGATGAACGGGTGCTGTTTCTGTAGGTGCAGTACTTTCCATGACATAGTGCTGTGCAGCATGGCAGGTCTTGTCATTGCCATTACGATTAATGACACAGCTATAGAATGCTCTGTGCTTGGCCTCATAATATGTGGCTGATTAGTTTCACAGTAGCTTTGTGTGGTTTTATATGGTGTATCTGCATCTTACTGAGGCTGACCAGAGATCACCTACACTCATGTGTGTTCCCTCTTGCAACAGTTACTACCTTCTGTAGTACAGTTTAAAGCATGGTACCACCAGTTTGCCTTCTTGTTTGTGTTGGGTTGAATCCTGGTTCTGTTTCAATGGCATAATCACTGCACATATGTGACTGCTTAATGTTCATTTGTGTAGGATTCAGCATTTGTGCATGCATTGTCCATCTGCATAGGTGCCATGACAGTCACCACTCTGCCCTTAGGAAACATAACGTTGGCATTGGAGACTAAATATGTGTAGCATACTGCTAGCCCTGTTTGTGTGACTACTGTGATCCAGGTCAGTGGGGTCAATGGAATCCAACATGCATTGAGCGCAAGTGTTGGTACATGTTGAGTCTTCCCAGTTTATAATGGAATAGTTGAGAGTAGCCATTATTATGGTTCTGTCTCAGACCTAATCTTCCCCATTACACCACATTATGACAGTTGGGAAGTCCGTGGCCTGGTGGTTGATCTGTCTCAAGGTGCAATTTGAATTCCACTTTGGCACAAAGGTAGTTGCTCAGCATAATGCATCTGAAGTTATGCAAGTGCAACTAGTGTGGGGGTATACATATCCTTCAGGAATATCAACACACCTGCCAGTGTGTTACAATAAAGGATAATGGGCAAGAGGTGGGGTATATGTTATAACGTGGTCATGCAGGTGTGCTCTCAGCCACTGCACAGATATGTTCTTCATGTTAGGGATTGACATATGTGTGTCCGTATAGTGTTTCTGACATGTATCATTGTGTAGCGAGACAAAAGAATAGATTGGGAACTCCTAGATTTGGTTACACAGGACCAAATTAATATAGATGAATACAATTATATGGTTACTGATGATCCTAAGATTCCTGCCATTTTCGGAGTTTCCAAAATTCACAAGTGATTGCTCAATCTCCCCCTTCATCCTATAGTTGACTCAGGCTTGTCCAAGACCAGCTACATTGCTAAATTTCTGGACAATTCTTTGAAAGATAAAGTAGAAAAAATTCCTCATTTATGCCGTGACTCTTGGCAATTCTTAGAAAAATGTAATGAATTGATTCCTCTTGCTACTACTGATGTTTTCATTACAATAGGTGTTAAAGATCTATTTAGTTGTATTCCACACTCTACAGGCATTGACTGGTTTTCTGATTATCTCTATGATGAGTTTGGTTTAGAGTGAGGGTTAATCAATACATATACACAACTGTTGGAAATTATCCTTAAGAACAACTTCTTGTTTTTTAAAGGACACTACTTTAAGCAACTAGAAATAGTTGCTATATGGTCCGCTTGTGGACCCTTATTTGCCAATATTGTCATGGCACAATGGGAAAAACATTTCGTATTTTGTTCCCCATACTTTACACATATTGTATGTATTTAAGATATCTGGATGATTTGTTTGTGGTGTGGACTGACTCAAAGGAGGATATACCCCTATTTATGGTAGATCTTAAAAATAGTACTGATTTTTTTAAATTTTACATACACAGTACAGGAAAATGAAATCCCATATTTAGACATGCTTATTTCTAGGTTAGGTGTGGATGGTATTAAGGCTACCATATATAGGAAGCCTACCTACTCTAACAGTATGCTGCATTACAGTAGTAGTCATCCTAAGCATGTCAAACACTGGATTGTTAAGGGATAATTAGTGAGAGCTGCCCGAATGAATTCACTGTTTGATGATTTTATGCTCGAATGTAATCTCATGTGCAATATGATTTTAGATAGGGGGATACCCGAGTAGGTTGGTCCACTCCATTAAAAAGAAGGTCATTCACAAATGTAGGACTGGTCTTTTTATATCTATTTTAAACAGTACTGATATGGTGGACCTTGATTATGGCCACCCTGTTCTCAACAGGGTAAATTCTAGCATGGGTACCATTTGCTCAAATGGCCAGGATGTAATTGGCTGTTCTAAAGTATAAAATTCTCTTCAGACCCAGGTTGTTCTTTCCAAGAAAGTTATATGCCCCTTTATATGTGCTTATTCTATGGATAGTGTTTTGGTACAAGATATTATAAAGAAGAACTGGGCCGTTCTTATGCATGATCAAGCTATGATAGATATTTTTGATAACTGCCCACAGGTAGTTTTCAGACAAGGAAGAAATTTGAAAAATCTTTGGGAGTATGCTAAATTAAATGACAAGAACGGCCAGATGTTACCTTGTGGAATGTGCCAACAATGTAAACATATTTTAAAAATGACCAAGTTAATTATTAGGGACAAAGTTATTTACATAAAGGGTAAATACAACTGTGGCACCCAAGGACTTGTATATGCAGCTATTTATTGCCAATGCCAAGCATTTTATATTGGCAAAACGCAACATAAACTTGGTGAATGGATATATAAACATATGTACGAGACCAAGCAAAAAAAATGAGAAAAATGCCATATACAGACACATAAAAAGTTGCCCTGATCATAACTTTAAGTTTATTGTATTACAACAGATTAAACGACAGGCAAGGGGTGGCCCATGGAAAACACATCTTGAAGTTAAGGAAACCTGGTGGTAGATTTTTCTAAATGCTTGCTGTCCACCAGGCTTAAATGATATGCTTTCAATGATAAGTAAATTAAAATTAAAGGTCTATGATAGATAATATATTTTTTGGTACTCTGTCGCTAGTTCAAATACAAGTATAATTTAATAATATATTTTAATATATTTCAACATATATTAATATATATATATATATATATATATATATATATATATATATATATATATATATATATATATATATACACCATACTCATATATATTTTACACTTCTTATTATTGTATTTATATTTTTATATTCCTAGGGCCAGATTTATGAAGTCTTGCACAGAGTATAAAAACAGTGTAAGACGGCAGACAGGCAATATGTCTGCCGAGCGATTCAGCAATAGCCGGTAGGGGCGTGCATGAGAGCTTCTAAAGCTACTTTTGCACAGACAGTGTTATGGTATGCAAATTACCTCACTTGCTGCTGAAAGCTATGCAAATGAGGTAAATTTGTGATCCAGGAACCCCTAACCTGTCCATGTAAGAGTAGTGTTATCTGCAGAATTGTACTCCATTGGTAACGGAGTACCGTTCTGCAAATAGCTAAACGGAGCTATGACAGCTCCAAATAAAGGATGCATCTAGTTAAGGAAGCATGTCAATGGACAAATATAAAGCCATTGGCATTTGCAAATGTTGTAAATCCTCAAAATCCAATGTTTTTTTTTCCCTGATCGCCAATGTTTAACCATAGCGCAGCATTGCGCAAACATGCTGCACTTTAAATTAAATGAAAAAAATTGAAAAATATCCACAAATGTGCTTTTACACTAAAAAGCTTGTCCTTTTATGCAGGTAAATGGCAGGCTGCAAACAATATGGCCACTGAGTAGTGGTTGCTAAGGGGGGGAAGCTCAGTGTGAGAGATGTAACCAAGCATTAGTAGGCAATCCTATGCAAATGAGGATAAGGATAGTGAATCCCAACTTTCCCTGGCATGTGATCCATGTCCCTAGAGTGTAAGTGTAGGAGTAGGGTAGTAGTCGAATAGAAGATAGGTGACGTCATGAGGGGGTATGTCTGAAAGACTGTAAGGTGATTGGAACACAGTGGCATGTGTTTGCCCTGAGTTGCTCAGGATTGCAAGAGGCATCTTTACAGTGGTAGTAGCTGAAAACAAGAAACCAAAGGCGTACGCCGTGGATATATCATAAATTTCTTGCAAACGGGCACACAGCGTGCGCGCGCATGTGCACGCGTGTAGGCGAGTGTGCGCTGGTGTGCACGTGTGTGTGCTTTTTTGCACGCCGCTGCCCCTTGTAGAAACAGAAAGGGAAAAACAAAGGAAAAGAAGTAGTAGGAAGTTAACCAAGGAGAACTAGCAGAGATGCCAGGTGAAATATATCACAATCAGCCAATTACACAGGTAGTCAAATAGCCCAGCCCAGCAACTTAAACTCAGCAAACAGCAGTCTAGCCTGTTTTTTCACAAGAACTCTGCAACACTGCAGTTTAGAAAGAGTGAAAACTCAAAAACTTAAGGCTGACAAAATGTTAGGGGCTACCATTGCTATATAAGCCAACATGTGCAAGGTGCTGAGGGTGGTGATATTGTGAATGCTGCTGAGCAACCCACAGAGAGGAGACGGAGAAGAGTGTACAGACCCAGGGTAACCTATCAGGGGCTACATGAGCTGGAGATAAGTGGGCTCTATAGAATGGACAGAGACCTCCTGCAGCAAATTGTTGAGCTGTGCCGGCCACACCTCACACACAGAACCAACAGAGGGGAACCCATCCCAGTGGATACCAAGGTATATGTTGGCCTACGAATACTAGCTACAGATACCTTCCAGAGACCAACTGGTGATATGATTGGGGGTTTCACAGGCATCAGCATCCAGGGTACTGCACCAGTTCCTGGATGCCATGTCAGCACAAGTCAGTGAGCATGTATATTTCCCCAATTCCAGTGAGGCATTGGCCAGCAATATGCGTCTCTTCCACCAAATAGTGGAATACACTGAGGTGATGAGTGCAATAGACTGCACGCACATACACATCAAAGGACCACCCGGTGAGTGGGGTAGTGTCTACATCAACTGCAAGGGCTTCCCCTGCATCAACTGCCAGGTCGTGTGCGATGCCCAGGGCATAATAATGAATGTATGTGCTGGCTGCACTGGAAGCTATCATGATTCCAACATCTGGCATCTGACGCAGCTGTACCAGAGATTTGCCAATGGAGACATCCCTGACGGTCACCTAGTGGGGGGTGCTGGATACGCACTGAAGCCGTGGCTGATGACACCCATCAGAAATACACACACACCTGAACAAGAACTCTTTAATGAGGCACATGCACAAGCAAGAAACATAATTGAGCGTGTGTGTGTGGGATGCTCAAGTCATGGTTCCAGTGCCTGGACACATCCGGTGAAGCCTTGCAGTACTCAACAACTACATGTACACAAATTATCATGGTAAGTGCCATGCTACACAATATGATCCTGTGAAAACAGCTGCAGCAGGAGCAGCATGGGGCAAGGCCAAACAGCCCACCACCATTGCCAAGGCCTGTGCAGGCACAGCGTGACTCGAAGGAGGAACAACCTGAGCCTCCCCCAGAAGGTAGAAGGAGGCATGCCCAGTATGTTCTAGCCTTGGCAAAGAGGCAATGCATAATACATACACTGACTCAGTAGGAACCCTGGAGATGACACCTCTCTCTCACTTGCACATACAATAAAAGGGATGCCTAACTTGACACTACCTGTTTCAAACATGTATAGGGAGTGTATTATGTGCATCCAACATAGGCAGCCCTGCAGCACCACCTGAGGCATGATTGCCCTATATTAAGCAACATAAAGCAGTGTTAAACACATTTTACCAGTATTTAGCATATTTAAGCACAATTGTGTGGAGCTGTGCACCGCGCAAACAAGCGCAATGTTGGGCAACGTTGGGCAAAGTCAGGCAAAGTTGGCTAAACACGCTCACCCCTGCTTTACTGTTCCTTAATCAGTCAGGTCTGCCCAGCAGGAAAATAAAAAGCAGTGACAGGGCTCAAACTCAGGATACTGTGCACTATAGTCACAGTACTGAATCACTAAGCCATGACAGTATGTCATGGGCACAGACACAGGTCTCACTCAGACATATGTGGTGTAAAGATTATGCCCTCGAGCTACAGTCATACAAATACCTCATAGGTGCCAACACCCTAAATATGGAGGTGATAATAAGGGATCTATGGGCACATGTGGATAGTCATCTCTACTTCCAGAAACATATTCACAAAGTAGTTAAAAAATCATCCTATGTGTTCGCACAAACTGCCAAGGACTTTGCATGTAGGTCAAAGGAGGTTCCCTCTACTCATCAGTTATCAGACCCGTCAGAGAGTATCACAACACACTTGTGATGAATCTGACTAGGCACCTTCAGCAGCTGGAAAGACCACTGAAGTACCTCAACAAGAGGATTACTGGCCTCAAACAGTTGGTCCATGCAACCAGACTGAATTTAACTCAATCGGTACTGTGTTGCATACTGTCTACTCAGGAGATCTCTGCCCAACAGACAGGTCCATGTCCAATGCAGAACTGATGTACATGTGCTATCTGAAGTAAACCCAAGCTCACTGTACCATATGCTCTAGGGATATCATCATCACAACATTAAATAGAACATGTTGGAGGGATACATGACTAACTCACAGACATCCCTTGCTTTGGAACAGGCTCCCAACCAACATTAAGCCGAGACCCTTACTGACACTCTTCCAGAGGAGTCTTGATGAGTGTATGTGAAACTGAACTGTCACACCATGGATCACTTCATCAGCTCTACTACACAGAGGCCTAGGGAACTAACTCCATGGCTGGTGATAGCTACACACTCTGGCCATACTAATATATGCCTTCAGGCAGATAGCCTATCACCTACCTATGTACCTATATATATATGTAGGGGGAACACAGTATAATAAGCCAAAGATGGATGGGCAGAGATGTGTATAAGAGGGTGACCATGACAGGGAGCCATCCAGGACTGTCCCACCCAGCACACATCCCAATGGCACAAAAGACATGAGATGCACATCTCTCCCACTGTACATAACAGCCACCAGTGTCTGTAAGCATTACAGTATATGTGGTCCATTTGCCTGCTGTACAACATGACTGTACAATGAAGTACACATCTACTATCTGTAGACATGTACCTGTCACATAGGTCCATAGGTATGTAGTAGACTATCTCCACGAAGGCATATATCAGCCTAAGCAAGTTGTGCAGCTTTCACCACACCATTGGGTAGTCTCCCAAGGCCTAGTTCTAATAGTTATTACCCTAAGCCCCTTTCTAGTGGGGCTGCTGATGTGATGCCTGGCATAAACTGTCTGTTTCCCATCCACTCATCAAGGTTCCAATTGAAGAGTGTCAGCGAGGGGTTCTGTCTGATGTATATTGGGACTCTGTTCTACAGTAAGGCAAGTGTCTGGGATGGTACAGTATCCCACCAGCATGTTGTATTCATCATTCTGATGAGGTTCATATCCCTGGAATGTGTAGGGTGAATCAATGTTGTTATGTGTAGATGGAGCATGTTCAACAGTCATGTGTTGGACATGGCTCTGTATGTTAGGAAGAGTGTGCCTCTGAGTAGGTGGTACACAACGAAGAACAGATGTAGTTTTACCAGTTGTGTTGCATAACACAACTGTTTGAGGCCAGTAATCCTCTTAGTGAGGTACCTATGTGGTCTCTACAGCTGCTGGATATGCTAAGTTGAGTACATCCAAAATGGTGCACTGTACTCAATGATGGGTCTGATGATGTAAGAGTAGAGTGCCAACACTACCTCTTGGGATCCTGATTCAAACACTTTGTTGATTAGGTGCGCCACATAGGATCTCCCAATCACGTTAGCAACATGGTTGTCAAAGGAAAGATGACTATCTACTTGTGTCCCCAGATCCCTTATCACCTTGTCATTTTTAAGGGGGTAACACCCATGTGGTAGTTTGTGTGTATTTTGTTTTCAACAAAGAAGATCACTATGCATTCCCCCACAGTGAGCTTAAGGCTATGATTCTGACACCACACATCTGTCTCATAGACTCCCTTCTGGAGAATATGCCTGTCTTCTGGGGAATCTATTATGGCAAACACTTTACAATTCCCAGGAAGCTTAGTCAACCACATCTCTCCTGTGTTGACATGTACATTTGAGAAGTCTATACCAAACAGGAGGGACCCCAGGACTGAACCCTTGGGGACACCAGTCATTACCGGTGTGGAGTCTGACATGTAGCCAGCAACTCATAATGTGTGGGATCTATCTGTGAGGCAGTTTGCAATCAATCTTGTATTGTATGGATTCATGGCCAGGTTGGTGAGTTCATCTATGATATCTGACTGGGGAATGGTGTCAAAGGTCTTAGCGAGGCATAGGTAGGCTGTGTGGATCTCATTTCAATCATCTGTAGCCTGAGAAACTGTCAACGAAATCCTACTAGTTCAGGAGGTGTGTTCTGCATTTGACCAAGCCAAACTGTGTGTGCTCAACTGTGTGAAGGTTCCCAATCTCTGTATTGTTGACTTCCATTATTATTGACTCCATTGCCTTGCAGAACACAATTGTCAGGCTCATAGAGCATGAATGCCAAGGGGTTTTCGTGGCCCCACCCCTGTGGAGTGTTTAGAATGTTGCTGTGCAACATTCTATGGGTACATATCCTGTAGAGAGCATGTAGAGAGAGGTGTAGGTATCCTTGATGAATATGGATACATCCTCACCCTATGTGCTATGATTCAGGCTCTGATGTTGGAAGGTATGGAATGAGTCCTGGTAGTGCTGGTGTGCTGTCTGGAGCCGTGAACTAGGTTACTGATACTGCACAGATATCAATATTCTCCATAATGAGAAGTGCCTCGAGTGTGTGCATCTGGAGGCTGAGACTTCTGGCAATGAGTAGCATTTAGCTCACCTAGTGGTTATTTGTGTTGGTTACGGAGTTTGGTTTGTCCTGCGTGACTGGAGTTCCACACCTGATGTCAGCACCTCATTGGTCCCATCTGACCATAAGCTAATCACCCTACATATCCACATTCTGGACCCACACCCCCATTAAGGAAACCATGTTAAAAAATTTCAACAAAGCCAACTTCATGCTTCTTAAGACAGAAGTGCTGAACTGCAGAACACACATGCAGATGGACAATACAGTTATGACTACTTAATCCTTCCCAATTGCACTTCAAAAGCACTTGCATGACAGCATGCATCGTGCTTTCCCAAACAGAACAAAGACGCTAACCTCCAAGAAAAGGAAGCCAATCTGGTGTTCCCCTGCCATAAACAAACTGCACAACAGAAGGAAAATACTGTTGCAAAACAGGGTAAAATCCCATGAGGGGAGGAGCTCCATGGTCCACATCAGTAAGAAGCTGTGATCCATGATAAAATCCTCCAAAGCTAGTTATGAAAACAGAATCAACACTGATTCTAAAGACAATCACAAAGCATTCTATAGCTATGTCAAGAATCTCAATGGCAACACTCAAATCTGCTCTGAGTTACAGCACAATGGCACTAAATATACAAGCCCAACTGATATTGCCAACATTCTGGCAGATAGGATCAGTGATAACTTTACCCCCCCCCCACCCATGAAAGAGCACATCTCCATAGCAGAAGACTGCGAAGTTGCTGTCATCACGGCTGCACAGGTAAAAAAACACTCTCCAAAGCCAGTAACACAGCATCCATGGGACCAGCTAACATCCCAGGCTGTGGTCTACACAAACTACAGAACAAACAGGCACCACACCTATGTACCATGTTCAGTCATAGCCTAACCTCAGGCTTTGTGCCTGCTGAATGGCGCACAGTGACGGTTATCCCACTACACAAGGGGGGGGGCACCATGGTCCCCAGGATCTAGTGGCCCATTAGCCTGATGAGCCTGCTCTGCAAGGCCATGGAATGTATCATCATATAACTTATAAAAAAAGACATTGGTAATCTCCAAACACTGGACCACAACCATGTTGGGTTTGTAAAAGGCAGATCATGTCCCCTTAACCTGATAGACATCATTGAAGCAGTCATCAGAACCGTAGACAAGGGTAAGGTGGTTCACACAGCCTATGTAGATCTTGCCACAGCATTCAACCCCATCCCCCACTCTAGAATTATAGATAAACCCACTAAACTATGTATAAATCGCTATGTCACAAGATGGGATGCCAACTGGCTAACTGACAGAACACACACTGTGAAAGTAGCAGACTCCAAGTACGACATTAGACCAGAGACAAGTGCAGTACCACAGGGTTCATTCTTGGGTCCTGTTCTGTCTGGAATCTACTTCCCTGAAGTAAACTTTAACATGGAAGGTCTGTGGCTAATGAAGTTTCCAGATGACTGCAAACTAGGAGCCATAATCAAAACTACTGAAGATGTGGACATCCTACAAAAGGGCCTCACTGAGACAGATGCCTGGTGTCAAAGCCATGGCTTCAAGCTCAATGCCAAAAAGTGCATTGTCATCCCCTTTGGTAAAAACACTGTAGCCATGAACTACAACATAGGTGGTATTATACTTAACACTGAAAGTCTAATAAGAGACCTTGGTTCACAGGTGGACAGTGGATACAACTGTGATAATCACATCCCCGCAGTAGTCCTGAAATCCTTCTATGTGGCACACCTCATCACAAAAGGTGTCTCATGCAGGATAGAAGAGGACATTGTTCCCCTCTACTCATCACTCACTAGATCCATAATAGAGTACAACGCCCCTTTTGCTATGTACCTCACAAGACATCAACAACAACTGGAAAAGCTGCAGAAATACCTCACAAATAGCATTAGCGGCCTGAATTACATGCCATACACAGACCGTCTCAAAATGGTCCAGCTGTACTCTCTCGCATATCGCCTACTCAGAGGTGATCTCTGCCTAACATACAAAGCTATGTCAAACACAGAGCTGTTGGACATGCTCCATGTAAAACACTCACAATCCCTCGGATCTTTGGCCGCAAAATCCAGATTGAAATACAAAAGGAAGTGGTGATCCATTTACCCTATGGATACCCACACTTTCAGGTTAGTGGCACAGAATGAGGCCTTGGATACCATGCAAGTGCAACTATCATTGTGAAAAGCTGCTTATCAGATTGTAGCCTGCTACAGATCACCTACCTTGTCTCAGGAACCTCACCCAGTATTCCTGAGGACAATGGAAAATACAAATGTCCTACCAAACACCATTATATGAGGAGAGTACAACTACCAAAACACTGACTGGGAGAATTACTCATGTACAACGTCCTTTGCCCAAAGCTTCCCAGAGTTCAAAAACTCAAACGCTCTGGAGCAGCTTGTTACCATGCCCACTAGAGGTGACAATATACTGGACCTGATCATCACCAACATGGGGTACCAGTGTTCCACAACAGAGATAAACCCCTCGCTGATAATATCAGATCATAAAGTAATCACACTGGACATCCACATCATGCCTCCCCCCAGTCAAGGAAACCACGGTGAGGAAAGTTTCTAAAGCAAACAGCACACTTCTCAAGACCAAAGTGGAAAGTTAAAAAGCAACCTTGCTATAGGATAATGCTATACAATCTGCAGAATCATTTACAAGTGCATTCTATGAGCATCTACAGGGATGCATGTATTGAGACATGCCATATAAAACCATGATGCACTCCTCCAAATATAGGAAACCAATCTGGTGGTTGTTGCACATAAATGAGTTATACAACAGAAGGAGGGAACAAACACATGATAGAGCAAACTTCACATAAGGAAAGGCATCACTGATCCTTATTAGGAAGAAACAATGATTGCTCATAAAATAATCCAAGGCCAGTTTCTAAAGACAAATTGCCAAGGAATGTAAGAATAACAGCCACAAAGCCTTCGTTAGCTATACCAAACATTTAGGTGGAGCTCTCCAAAATGCTGTCAGCTACTGCAAAATGGAAAAAAGATACACTGAACCAACTTACATTGCCCACATCCTGGGGTACAAGTTCAGTGCAAACTCCTCCCCACATCACCCCCAAAAGGGCCTGTGTCCATCCCAGAAGAATGCAGAGCACCAGACTTCATGGACATGCAGGTAGAAACAGCCTTCTCCAAACCTAAGAACACAGCATCAGGAGGACTGGATGGTGTCCCAGGCTGTGACTTACACCAGCCCCAAAAGGAACTACACCCTCACCTACATTCACTGTCCAGACTCCACCTTACCACAGGCTATGTACCCAAGGAATGGCATACAGCAACAGTCATCCAGCTCCACAAAGGGGGGGCCACAACAGAACCAGGAAACCATTGCCCTGTAGGCCTACTCAGCCTGGTCTGCAAAGCTATGGAGCAAATTATCATGGAACCCATAAATGGAGACAATGGGGACCTCCAGACACTGGACTTTACCCAACTTGGCTTTGTTAAAGGTAGAGCCTGTCTCCTAAACCTAGTTGACTTATTTGAAACAGTTACCAAGGAAATAGATGGAGGTGAATGTAGTCCACACAGCCCACCTGGTCCTCACTAAGGCCTTTTGACACCATTCCCCACTCTGGCATCATGGACAAGCTTGCCAGCTTGAATGCTATCAGCTATGTCAAAGGATGGGTGGCCAACTGGCTCACAGATCAAACACACATGTTCAGAGTTGCGGGTGCCATGTCCGATGCTAAACCAGTCACAAATGGCATCCCACAGGTATTGGTCCTGGGACCCCACCTGTTCAGTAGATACTGCTCAGAGGTACAGGCAAGCACGGGAGGAGTATGGCTGAACAAGTATGCGGATGACTGATAACTGTGGTCTATAATCGACTCCACGGCTGACACAGACATCCTACAGAAGGGTTATACACAGACAGATACCTGGTGTCAAAACAATGCCCTTAAGCAGAATGCCAAAGAATGCATATTCATCCCCTTTGGATAAAACAAAGTGCACACAAATTACCACATAGGTGGGAATCCAGTATGTATGGATAATGTAATTATGGCCCTGGGGACACAGGTAGACAGTAAACTCTCCTTTGATGATCACATTGCCAAAGTGTCTACAAATTCCTTCTATGTAGCCCACCTAATGTAACCCACTTTGTCTAGTCTGATGATGTCACCATCCTTCAAATATACCTGTGGAAAGGAGAGCTCCTAGTAATGTGCATAGGGTGTTGTGTAAATGTGTAAATGTGTACTGCTCCAGTATCATTAAGTAGTTAGGTAAGGGTTTGAATCCTGCACTTGACAACTGTGTGTGTGTGTGTGTGTGTGTGTGTGTGTGTGTGTGTGTGTGTGTGTGTGTGTGTGTGTGTGTGTGTGTGTATCTCCTTGTAGAGGAGTACCCTTTCTGGAGACAACTACAACACCTTAAATGTGGTATACCCATCTTTGTCAAGTCTGATGATGTCACCATCCTACAAATATACCTGTGGAAAGGAGAGCTCCTAGTAATGTGTATAGCGTGTCGTGTAAATGCATACTGCTCTAGTATCGTTACCTAGTTAGGTAGGGGTTTGAATCCTGCACTTGACAACTGCATGAGAGTGTGTGTGTATCTCCTTGTAGAGGAGCAACCTTTTTGGAGACAACTACAACACCTTAAATGAGGTATACCCATCTTTGTCAAGTCTGATGATGTCAACATCCTACAATTATACCTGTGGAAAGGACAACTCCCAGTAATGTGTATAGCGCATTGTGTAAATGTGTACTGCACTAGTATCATTAAGTAGTTAGGTAGGGGATTGAGTCTTGCACTTGACAAGTGTGTGTGTGTGTGTGTGTGTGTGTGTGTGTGTGTGTGTGTGTATCTCCTTTCAGAGAAGCAACCTCTTTGGAGATAACTACAACACCTTAAATGTGGTATACCGATCTTTGTCAAGTCTGATGATGTCACCATCCTACAAATATACCTGTGGAAAAGAGAACTCCTAGTAATGTGTATAGAGTGTCGTGTAAATGCATACTGCTCTAGTATCATAAAGTAGTTTGGTAGAGGTTTGAATCCTGCACTTGGTGAGTGTGTGTGTGCTCTATGTGTGTGACACAGTTGGTGACTGTGTTGTGGGTTTTGCTTTTGCTACTGTATGACATATCACAATGACAACAGTATGTGCATTGCACATCAGGTAGCTGTGTGGCAAATTCATATAAGTACATGTGACCTCAATTATTTCAGAGGTGGGAACCCTGCTTTATCCAAGAACACAGCTTTCATCCTTGCCAGAGTGTGATGCTGCTTTCCAGACCATAGGTCACATCTGTATGCTTGTGACAATCCCAGCCACTGCAGTGATCCCTGGCCTAGGTCATCTCTGTCACTCACTCTCATTACAGTTTCTATTGAATAGTGTGAGTGAGGGTTTATGCCTGAGGTATATTTCAGACCAGTTAAAATGCAGCAAAGTCTGTCAATGATAGCTATTCATTAAATGTGTACAACATCCTTTGTGGATATGCATGCAGACCCCTTATAGCTTATGTGATTCAC
Source organism: Protopterus annectens (assembly GCF_019279795.1). Taxonomy (NCBI): domain Eukaryota; kingdom Metazoa; phylum Chordata; order Ceratodontiformes; family Protopteridae; genus Protopterus; species Protopterus annectens. Next base: position 325,091,076 of record NC_056725.1, read on the forward strand.
CGAGGGATTTCAAAATACCTTCGGAAATGGGATTACCAAAGGAGAGATGATGTAACACTTGGCTGTATGTACCCATCGGTACCTGTCAACATGTTGGGGGCTACTACCTATGTGGTACTGTGGGGATACTATGTTTTGTAAAAGTGGATGACAATGCTTTAGTTGTCTTATAGTTTTACAGCATGGGTTTGACAACAGGTATCTGTCCATATGATACCCTTGTGGAGGATGTGTGTGTCATCTAGAGAATGCATTATAGGCCACAGTATGCATTCCCAGACATGGACGGACATATCCCTACTGTGTTTGCTTGTAGCTAAGTGAGCTATATGGCAATCAGGAGTGGTCCCAGTGATGGGTGCAGGTGAACACCACTGGTTACTTGCATAGTATTGTTCCTGAAGGGTACAAATGTTACTGTGTGTCCTACATCTGTCTGGCAGTTGTCAAGACATTATCTAACAATTGTTTATGGTCAGGCTGTAGAAGTTATGTATACTACCAGAATGCAAACCAATGACAGATATTAACAGTATCACCCACAACACAGTGTCAAACCATGTCATACACACATGTGTACCAAGTTCCAAAATGTGTGTAGCACAATGCATACTGGCCAGCAATAGAAACTATGGAGTGTTAACACTCTGTAATACAGGGCATGTCACCCTGCCCATGTGTCCACTATGCACGTACATGCAGACAGTGCACCTCCACCATGTTCACAAATGTACACCTGCAAACCTGTGCTGCACACATCCCACATGTACTGTCCACTCTCTAACACATGCTGCCAATACTACACACATCAGCCAAGTGGCACGTGGGCAGACAATACATGATTGGGATTAACACTGGTGTAAACAATACTGCATTGACAATCATAGCTTTAACCACACTCCTTCAAACCCCACAAACTGTTACTTCAAAAACAGGAAAGGTCCGCTGGCTATACCATAAAGGGATAATCCTCACCAAAAAATCCACCGATTGTGGAAAAATTGTAACCAAACACTCCAAGGCTATAAACAAACTTCAGAACCACTCGCCAGGAACAATTAGAAAAAATATTTAATCCAAACGTAGCAGTTAAAACACAAACAGAGTCGGGATTGAGCGCGCTTTCATCTACAAACAATTCGACTTCATCAGAATCCACTGTACAAATTCATCAACTCCCTTAAATATTAAGTAAATTTAAATTCATTGGTTGTTGACTTAATTGCCACTTGCAACTACATGTTATTTAAAGTCACAACATTATTTCATAGCTTTAATGCATCATGGCTGCTCAGCTACACCTTCAAGGATAACATTACACTTTACTGCTGACAACATGCTAACATTGCTATACTGCCATAAAGTCACCCTGTGCATCAGCACCATGTTAGCCTGTTCCTGCATCAATGTTACAGATGACAGGAGGTGGCACAGGTTTCATCATATGCACAGGGTGTGTTATTGGTTTGCCAGAGGCCTACATTGAGCCATACATTCGACATGTATGTTTGTGTGTGTGTGTGTGTGTGTGTGTGTGTGTGTGTGTGTGCGTGTGTGTGTGAGGGCCAAGAGTACTGGTATGGGCCAATGTTGATGTAATGTGTGTGGGTATCTGTTAACCCTAGGTGTCTGGTTTATGTGTGTGTGTCTGCATCCACACAGTTCCACCATGTGGCTGCCATACACGGGGATTTGTGGGACAGCCACAGACTGTACCTGCCAGGCTTTACAGATCACCATCTCCAGCCACAGATACGGTACCTGTGCCTGGCAGGGGTGCTACTGAAAGTATCAGGTACTGAGTCAGACTGAGTACTATCCTCAGAGATAGACATATGTACACTGGACCCAGGTCCCTGCTGGGACTGTCCAGAGCCATGTGCACGTGGTCTTCTAGGATGGTCTATGAACAGCCCACCCCCAACATTGCTGGGGCTGGTACTGGCACTACGGGAATGGCTGTGACTTGAGGGACATCCATGGCGACTTCCAGCTGCTGATATTGCTGGCATACATCCACGTCGATGTCTTACCCATCCTGCACTGTCCTGACACATGGACATGACATTGCAGAGGACATCTAATTTCTCAGCCCAATGTCTATCCATGACCTCAGTGTAATTATGGATGGCACCTGTTAGGTCATGGATACTGTCAGTTAAAGCTGTGTTATGTGCCCTCTGTGCCCTTAGTCTCTGTCTGGTGTACCGTTCCATATGTGCCTGTGTCTCCATGACAGCCTGGAACATGCGTGAGGTTGTAAGACCTGTGGCACATCTGCCAGGGGCATGATGACCAGCAGTGCTCTGATGAAAACCCCTGGACATCTGCCTATGTGGTATCATTCCAGAACTCTGGGTATGGCTGCTGTGTCCGGATGCATGTGCCATAGGTAGTACACTGTCCTGACCATTGCCGAATGTAGACTGTCCCTCAGCTAAGGGCATTGGTGATGAGGGATGTATTGGCAGTATGACTGTGTGCATGGATGGGGTGGACAGCTGTGTACTGTTGATTGGTGGCCCAATGACAGACCCTGGCAAACATGCCTGTGCCTCAACACACCTAGCCTCATTATCACTATTTGTGCCAGTGACATCAGGTTCCCTGCTGCAGTGAACCAGCCCAACCTCAGCACCTGTGAGAGGAAGACAGGAAACACACTTTACGACCTGTACATGATGTCAGAACACATGAACAAATGCACATATACACATGTGCACACGTGCACACGTGCACACATGAACCCATGCACACATGCACACATGCACACATGAACACATGCACACATGCACACATGAACACATGAACACATGCACACATGAACACATGAACACATACACACATGCACACATGCAGACATGCACACATGCAGACAAGAACATATGCACACATGTACACATGAACACATGAACACATGAAGAAATGCACACATGCACACATGCACAAATGCACACATGCACACAAATACACTCCTCACTAAAGCAGAGAGACACACACACACACATACCACCAGCAATCCAGAACATACCCAATAGCGGTTGATGGTGGGGTACAGTATCACAAGACAAACAGTCATATCACACGTGTCAGCATGCAGGACGTGGGTTGCTCAACAGCATGCAGTGCGAGTGTAGACAGTCCTTGTTAATAACAGTATACATGGCTTTGATGCATGTGTGTTGTTGTTCAGTGATTGTCCTCACCCTGGAATGCAATGTGTACATGGACACAACATTGCTGTGCAAGTATTACAAGCTCTGCAATGTGCTGTGCACCATCACTCACAGGTATACATACCATGGCTGGATTTTTATCTGTGTGTCACATAGATATCTGTTACTGATTACAGTGTCTGTGTCTTTAGCAGATAATTGTGGACACCGGTTTAGCTCATGCATGCTATGTATACACACAGGATGAGTGGTGTGTGTATACCTGATAGAATACCATTGCTCAACATAGCCATTGTACAGTAGTTATGGTGAGTGTAGAACATATTGTGGACATGCCAATGCCAGCCATTCTTCCACGTGTGTCATGTGACCTATACACTCAAAATAGCATTACAAGACATATATTTGTCACTTTGTGCAAATGGTGATTGCTATGCATATTGTGTATAGGTGCATATGTTTGCACACAAACATTGAGGTGTATAGCAATGAATGCTATGTGTAGTACTGTGGTTACTGTAACTGGATGGCGTGTTGTATCATGAGCCATCATCATGCAGCATCATGTGGTCACTCAAGGCAACTTATGTGTGCCAGACTGGCACCTACCATGCTGTATCTGAACTGCAGTACCATGGCTACATTCACCATTTCACAGCCAGTTGTTACATTGGTTTGTAAGGTGCCCAATAGGGAGCATTGCGTAACATGAATGTGTTGTGTGTTGGAGAGTGTCGCACTGCCCCATGATAGGCCTGTACTTGTCAAGTATATTATGTGTGCTGTGTGGATGACATTTGGGATACTGGAGTGTGACCTTACAGAGTGTGTCTGAATATGCCATGTGTAGCATATTAACATGTACTGCATATGACGGAGTTGTGTATGTCATGTGCATGTGTATCGAATACCTATCCAATGTCCTTTATAGTGCAGCCACAATTGTTTGGGATACTCTGTGTATTGCATGTGTTTGAGGCAGCCACTCACGTTACTGAGATGTGCATAGTTTCACAGCAAACATGCACAGCATGCATTATGCGTAGGTGTGTTACATGTGTACATGGCCTACACCTCACCTATGACATGCACATTTTATTAGAAATATTAACTGTAGAACACACTCACCAGCATGGGTCTGCTGCCTTGCTGTCACACCAAAGGGACCTACAAGAATATGAAACAGTTTGTCAGTGGCAACAACTATGGCATTGCTACTGTGGGTTTGCAATCTTACAGTAGTACAATGGTTGACAGTCACAGGCATACACATCATGTTCCAAATTATCAGTATTGAACAACACCAGGCTCCACATCTTCTAACTACACAGTACACATCTCACATATGCATGATCTAACAATAGAGGTAACAGTAGTCTACAGATATGCCATCTTACCTGCACACTCCATGTGAACTTTCTGGGGGGCTCCGGCCTCCATGATGATGCATGTGTGCTGTTGTTGTTGTTGGCCGGGAGCCCCAAGGCTCAGGAGCAGCTCCTCCACTCTAGTGAGGGGGGATGGGTGGCAACCCCACCACCTGTGGCAAGTTGTTGCCTACGGACATCAGACTCACGCTGCCGGACATGTCTAAGTAAATCACTACAGTGATGTCGTACATGCTCATAAGTCCAGTTATGCATGCCTATGTCATTTATCCTACGGACAACATCTTGCCACAGAGCAGTCCGTTCATGGTGGTCCTGGCTGGTTCTTAAAAATAGCAGGGTGTACTGTTGGATGAGACAGTTGGTTAGTATCTCATCCTCTGCACGGCTATAGGCAGGATTGCGATGGTGGGACATGACCCTGGAAAACAATAAAACAATATGTGTGAGCAAGTCATGTGGCACACTTAACATTCTACAGTACAGATATCACTGAACTGCCATAAATAGCAAACTATTGTCTGTCAGAGGATACACACTTTCAATACCACATATCAGTGCTCAACCCACAACTGTCTGACAGTGCCTGACACGCTCTATATATTAAAACATTTTCTGCACAGCAACAAAGAGAAACCACTATGTAAGACTATGCAGCAGTACATGGCACACTGTATGTGACGCAATGCGCCACCTAGCCACAGGAGGTATATATCCAGCTCATGCATAACGAAATATGTAATCCATTGCAATGATTTTAAAGTCCAGTTACAGTATTAGCAGTATACCACACTAGTTGTTGATGGAAAACCCCTGCCTACAATATGTGCACATTCATGAATATAGGAGGCATACTGCTGTACTAGACTATACATGTTGCTAGATACCCACTTATATCCTGTAACACACATATGACCAGGGCATGTTACAGGCATACCCACACACACATGAGACATACATACAGGACACAGAGGTATGGCAACCCAGATGAGCTATACGTGTGTACCATACAGTACTGTGTGTCAGTACTTGCAAACCCTTATGCCTGAGGTACGTAATCTGTAAGGACTACAGGGAATACACAAAACAGTTCAAAACTCCACAAGGACACGAAGTTCCACCAAGGTTTATTGTAACAGAATGGAGCCGTAATAACAGACAAGATTGATTATGATAATGAAATGTTGATTATGTTATCCAAAGATAACTATGTGGAAGTAAGCATCAATGAGATCCATTTAGCATATCAAAAAATTGATCTGGCCCTAGATGACATGTTGTATCAGGGACAAATTAACGAGGAAGAATATTTCTTCATGGTTAATAAACATCCTGTGATCAGTGGGATCTTTGGTATCCCAAAAATCCATAAGGGCCTTGACAATGTTCGTTTTAGACCTATCGTTGATGGTAAGAGGAGTAAGGTGTCTTTTATTAGTCAATACTTAGATTTAAAACTGAAAAGTGGTTTAAAAAGTTTTTCGTATATATCTAAGGACTCGTGGCACTTTTTGGATAAAATTAGAAATTACAAAACTTTGGAAAACATTGTGTTTTTGACAATTGATGTGGTTAACCTATTTAGTGTTATTCCACATGAAATTGGTCTTGAATGGCTGGAGGAACAATTGATGGTCACAGGTGTTTATGATCAAGATCAAATTAATGTGTATGTTAGGTTAATGGAACTGGTACTAAATAACAATTTCATATTTTTTGAAGGACACAAATTTCGTCAAAAAACTGGTGTGGCAATGGGGGCAGCATGTGCCCCCATCTACGCCAATTACATCATGGCGTATTGGGAGAACAAGTTTGTCTTCAATAGTGAGTTCAGGTCATCCATTAAGGTATACACCGGTTTTGGACGATATTTTTATTATATGGCAAGGTGATAAGAAAGATATAGAGAGATTTATATCTTATATTAACCAAACAGTTTGGTTTTTGAATTTTACCTTTGAAATAGGTGAAGACGAGATTAGTTATTTAGATGTGAAATTAATTTACAACAGGGATAAAAAATACATCTCCTCTAAAATATTCAGAAAATCAACATTTTCAAATTCTTATCTGCATTACGACAGTTGGCACCCGGAACATCAGAGGAAATCAATTGTCAAAGGTCAGTTAATTAGGGCTGCACGTATGGTTAGTGAAGAGGCTGAATTTTTAAAAGAAGTTGATTTTATGATTAAATTATTCACGAATAGGGGTTATCCTTTATCCCTGTGTGAAAAGATAAAAAAGGAAATATACACTAAAAGAATGAATGGATGTATTCAGCCAATCATTAATAGTTTGTGTTCAGTATTTACCAATCCTAACTCAACAAGGTTTGATTTACGGGAGGAGTACACCTTATTTGTAGTTACATATAATGCAGATACAGATGGTGTAATTAAAATTATAGAAAAGAATTGGAGATCTTTTACCAAGCTTAAGGAGTTTCAGGGTTTTATAGCTAGAAAACCAAAATTTATATTTCGCAAGGATAGGGCTTTAAAACAAATTTTTGAAGGATCTGCAAATCAACTGGACAATATTAACCAATTAAGGGGCAATAATAATTGTGGGAGATGTTCTACTTGTAGTTATGTAATGAAAACAGGGGGTAGAATAACAGTTAACAACACTAATATTTTGATTAGGGGTAAGTTCAATTGTCATTCCACAAATGTAGTTTATTTAGCTAAATGTGAATCATGTACAGCTTTCTATGTGGGCAAGACATGTAGGAAATTCAGGGACAGAATAAAAGAACATGTCCTTGACATACAACATCAAAAGCCCACGAATGCTTTAGCTAGACACATTATAGCACATAAAACTCACAAATTTTCTTTTTGTATAATAGAACAATTGGTACAAGATCAACAAGGTAGGTTAACTGGGTATCATCTTGACGTTTGTGAGCTTAAATGGCAACTAATTTTAAATGCACATTTTTATCCAGGCCTCAATGAATTCATATCTATTAAACCCTATCTGAGGCTACAAAATATTATGGGTTAATCCTGTGCAGTAGTGTCATTTTAGCACGGCCAGTATGCAATGTTTTAACTGTATATAATGGTCATGATGGTCCATATTTAACATATTTAACATATTTTTTTTTTTTTTTTTTTAGTTGAATTTAGACAATATGATGCATTATATTATGTTACATTAAGTTAATTCTTTATGTAGCACATGTATATTCCACATGAATAGTGTTTTTAATGAATAGGGGTTTTTAGTATAGATAACTGACATATAGTGCTTGATGTTTGATGTTTTTTGCTACTTGTTTTTTTGTTTTTTTTCGTGTTGTTGTTTAATAGTCAAGTGTAACCAATCAATTATCAATTGAGTAATTGATGTTTGTATTTATTGTGTCAGCTCCAACACTCTGAAGAAGTCTTTACGACGAAACCTAGGTCAGTGGTGGAGTTGTCTTGTGCCTTCTGTTACAATAAACCTTGGTGGAACTTCGTGTCCTTGTGGAGTTTTGAATTCAGTTTAGTTTTGATTACTTGGTTTGTCAATACACAAAACAGTGTTTCCAAGCAATGTGGACATACACCATACTGTGCTGTTTAGGTCTACAGCTTCAGGTAGTACTACAGTTCATACAGGGGTTTGATTCACCAGCAGTACCAATCAATGAGCATACATGTACTGCTTTATCCTTCAATGGCACACCCCAGTTAACACAAAGGGACTACGTCAGACCATATGCCATACTGCTTTTTCTGGCTAGCAATAGCATACACACCTTTTGCTGGGATCAGAGCTAGGACAAATAATACCATGACAGAAACAGTTTCCTACTAAGCTATCCCACATATACACAACTGTGACACATTCAGCAACACATTCACCATCACACTCAGTCAACCTCACATAGCAATTATTGCAACAAGTACATGTGGGTGTGTATTGGTTCAAAGGTAGGTTATAGGCTATTGGCCCTAGGGCCTATAGAAGCCTAGCCAGATGGTACCCTGGCCTTTGACACCCAAGTAATTTAGTTTCATGTGACCCTGTCAAGAAGAGCCACAGAGGTGATTCCCGGGGTATATTTCCTATCTCCCATCCAAACATCAAGACTATTCATGACAAGTGATACTGAGGAGCTTTGTTTACTATTGATAGGTAGCTTGTTCCAGAGTATGGGATGTCTCTGAGATAGGAATCTATCCCTCCAGCATGTTCTGTCTATTGAGGTGACAAGGTTTAGGTCCCTAGAGTGTGTAGCTCGTAGGGATAGTGATCTGTTTACGTGGAGCATGTCCAACAGCTCTGGGTTTGACATAACTTTGTATGTTAGACAGAGGTCACCCCTCGGTTGCCGGTATACAACACAGTCTAGCTGTGGTTTTGTGAGACGGTCTGCATAGGGCACCTGTTTGACGACAGTATTACTCTTTGTGAGGTATGTCTGTGGCCTTTCCAGTTGCTGTAGATGCCTTGTGAGGTACATACCAGAAGGGGCATTGTACTCTATAACGGGTTTTGTGAGTGATGAGTAGAGGGGAACACTGACCTCTTTTTCCCTGGATGACAGAGCTTTTGTGATGTGGTGTGCCATGTACAAAGATTACATGACTAGTGTGGCACTGTAATTATCAAGGGTGAGACTACTGTCCACCTGTGTCCCATGGTCTCTTATCACACTTTCAGTGTTAAGTCGACTACCACCTATGTGGTAGTTCATGGGTATGGAGTTTTTAGCAAAAGGGATGCCAATGAATTTCAGAAATTGAGCTTGAGGCCATGGCTTTGTCACCAGGCATCCGTCGCAGTAAATATGACTCTGTCTCCCCCCCTCTCTCTATATATATATATATACATATATATATATATATATATATGTATATATATATATATATATATATATATATATATATATATATATATATATATATATATATATATATATATATATGTGTATATATGTGTGTGTGAGTGTGTGTATATATATATATATATATATATATATATATATATATATATATATATATATATATATATATGTATATGTATATATGTGTGTGTGAGTGTGTGTGTGTGTGTGTGTGTGTGTATATATATATGTATATTGGTGTACATATAGATATACATATAGGCACATATACAGTCCACCTTTCATGGTGGGAATATCAATTATGCAAAGTATGTGAGGTATGCAGTTATGTAATGATATTGCACAGTCTTGTGCGAAATGCATTGAAAGTGTTCTCAGCCCATGTGGCTTTAGTAGGCCTCACTGGCTGCAACACTGCAAACCTAACAAATCATATCCACAGCGTTTAACAACCACATGTCATATAACAGCACTGCATGCTATCTTGTTTGCCACACACTACTACCTACATACAAATATGCACATAACAAACTTCACCAACATATATATGACCTCCCTTCAGAAACAGTTGCAGTATGTCCCTTGCTCTATGCACATGTACAGATGTTAATATATCTGACACAGATATATCTCTCCGTATTTGTGTGCCATACACACACAAGGTCCACACTGTTGTAAGTCCCTAGACGACACGGCTGACCTGTTGGGCCTTGCTGCAACATGAACAGGTGTCACATGTGAGCACACAGTAACATTAGAGGGTGTATAAATAGCTGCAAATGCTAGATTAGCATACTAGCCTGGCACAGCAGTTGGCAATGCTAAGCTACACATTGATATGACTATCATGCATGTGTTACTCTGTCACATCCATGGTTTTATAGTTGTATGCGCTACTCCACCAAAGAGCCATTGTCCACACTACTGTACAGATCACAGATGACATGGTTCAGATGTTTGACATTTAATGCTGAGCTACATATATCACAGTTATGTCCCACTGCACACAGCTACACACTGATTTGTCCATGGTAGTAGTTATGCAGGGCATCTGTGCATAGATACGTACTGCTGCCACATATTGATGCTTCAAAGTATGTAGAGTAGTCTTCAAATGCATCTACTACATGCCAGTAAATACATATCTGTTACATACCTTTCCTTTGTATGTGTTCATAGTTTTCAGTTTGCTGTATCTTTGGCTTAATTTTATTTTTTTTTTTATTTCTTATTTTTTTTATTTTTTTTCCCACTGGTGTGGGTGGGGGTGTGTGTGTCTCTCTCTCTCTGTCTCTTTCTGTCTCTGTCTTTGTCTCTGTCTCTCTCTCAGCATCTGCAGTGGGATGATTGCATGTGTGGCCAGCAAGTACAGCCTGCTTTCATAAGTATCTGCACATGTGTATGTGATGGCCTCTGCACCAATTTGTGGCCACCATTTGGTAATTGCATGCAGCCTGCTGTTTGGTAATTGCAGTACTCACTGTCATAGCAACCCAATGCTATAAATTGCTATGTCAGGTAGGTGTAGCCCTTTCAGCTTTCCAAAGTGGGGCCCATGCTTGTTTGCTGTGGACACCGTTGTGTAAGTCAGAAGGTTGGTATAGTTCTTATATCTGAAGCTAGGGGTGTAGCCAGTGATTTAAATGTTGTACTCAGACCTAAATGTTGCCACTTCCACTACACAGTTGTCAGTGTAGAATTGTACTCACCCCTACAAATGCTAACACAAGATACATGGGTGTATGTAGTTTCTTTTCTACTTATACAATTAAATGCCATACAAAAGTAGTTATTGAGATGTATTCATTTGGCACATTAGCTGTTTGTGAACTTCTATACTGTGAATGTTACTTTACTCACTTTTGAACAGTTTGTGCTTTTTTAGTGTTGACATTAGCACAGGCTGCTCAAGAAAAATGGACAAATTTCAGTACTGAGTATGCCTACCTACATCCTTGGCAGACCCTGAACACACAGGTTTATTGTAAATTTGGGTAGGGGTGCAGAAGGACAGAGAGCATTATGTATTAATGTGTGAACTTTATCTTGATGGACTTAAAGGGTTGCTGTGTACCTGTTAGTTTACCCAGGCAAGTAGTCTGTCTGCGTAGCTCCCAACTGTGGACCTATCCAGATGGTAGCCAGAGGTTAGCCTGTTATTCTTTGTCTGTGCACCACACCAGTCTTTTCAGCACTGGAACAATGACATTGTCACAGTTGGTTGCTACCAGTACATGGCTACATCCCTTGGTTATTTCAGTGTTGTACTCCTACATAAGGGTATGCTTCTAGAACTCCTTCCAAAGCAATTTGCACAGTGTGTAACAGCAGAATAGCTGATATGCCTGTGTGTTTCTTCCTCTGCCAGGCCTCTCAAGCACTCAGGTACATATTTGAACAGACTCAGGGAAAAGTAGGTAGAAGTGAGGTACACCTTTACAATATTAGAGACATTGAGACTTTGAGAGAACCAGAGCATATAGATTAATACACATTTCCTGATGTACAAGCGGTGTCTAACTCTTACTTATTGTCATTATTCATTAAGTGTAATTCACCACCTTTTTGCCTAACGTCAGTAGCTTTCACAGAGATTCAGAGGGACACAGCTAAAACCTGTCTCAAAATCAGTGACATGCCTGAAAATTAGTCACAGTTGGAAAGTATGGCCTCTGCCCTAATCAGATATGCTAGTGTTTGTCCTGCTATGATACTGTGTGGGGGTTGTAAAGTGCTGCTGTAACATTATTTCCTGCTAGAATGGCTGGTTCTCTTTTCACAGTCATGTAATGCAATTCCACAAGAACTGCTGGTAAAGATCCTCAGAACAGGATTTGTGTTATGGCATTCCTATTTGTCCTTTACATTCACTCATTCTAATGCATGATATATTGACTTCAGCACCAATTTGTTGTATGTTTACCACGGCTCAGTGGTACTTCATGCAGTCTAGTGTGTATAAGCTCTGGGGTTTGAGACTGACAGAGGTATTTTATTTTGCTGCTGAGCAGAACAAGGGCACCGACATGCTGAGTGACTAAGGCACTTTTAAGCAGTTGTAAGCAGGTTTGCGTGGGTTTGCATGATGCTTAGCTAAGCGCACACAAGCACACACAGGCGCAATCTCAAGCAAACCCGCTAACTACTGCTTAAAAGTACTTACTCCCGCTAACCCCCCCCCCCGCTCATTTCTTTGAAAGAAAAGAAAATGGGGAAATAGGAAAGTGGTGAAAATGGGGTACAAAGAGGGAAAGACAGTAGAGAAAACAGCTCGGGATGTGCAGGACAGGTGTAGGCTGCCCATTTCTTTAACAGCAACAGCTGTGCATATGCAATACATTTGGAGGGAAATATGAAACCTTCAACCCCTGTGAGAGAGGTGAGGACAACAAAGTATGTTGTACTGCCAATTAAATATCAGTTTATGTGTCCAGCGGACATATGTGCAAAATGGACAGCTATGTATGGGGCGGAATTTTTTTTTTTGGGAGCAGAATGCCATTTTTTTTTCAGGTGAGAGTAGAATGTAGGGTAGGGGAAGTAGGTATATTGGGGAGGTAGGTTGGGGAGGTAAACAGACAAGACAAACAAGATGCATACAGGGGTGGAATATGACACATGTGGTGGGTGAACATCATTGATGGGGAAGGATGTTTAGAAATCCCAAGCCCATGAGCACACAGATGGCAACAGTGGAACTGAGATCCCCACCCATGGGCAGTCACCACTGCACTTTCACAGCCCAGAGGGTGGCTGTGCTGGGGGCTGCTTAGGAGGGGCAGGCTCACCCATGAGTCACACCACTCATGCCTCAAGCTGACATAGGGGATCAGCAACAGAACGCTCGATCTCCCTACGCACCACAGCCTGGACTGTTCAGAGGGTGATAGGTGGCCCTCTTCCGCCCACGCTTGCATGGGGGAGACAAACCCCATCCCCTGCAGCGCTTCCACCCAAAGGTGGCACAGGGCCAATGGAGGAGGAGGTCCCAGGCTGGGCACCGGACATGCTGGTGCCAGGTGCCATTGCCAGCTGAGGTGGGACAGATGGGTCCGCTGGGACCGGCCTTCCCATACGTTCTATGTTTAGGAGGATTTAATGAAAATATGGGTTAGTAACAGTCAACAGCATTCCCAATTAGTTATAACAGCATGCAGAAGTGTTCCCATTAACCCAACACACCAGAGTTCCAACAGATGAACAGCAGGCATGACACATGCATATATGGGACAACAGTGGACATTACAACAACATGCAGGTTTAATTGATGGCAACAGGCCACCAATATTGTGGTATTTGAACAGAGCACATGCATTGAAATCATAATCATCATCATCTTTCAGCTTTTCCCGTTAGGGGTCACCACAGCGGATCATCTCTTTCCATGTTTTACTATCCCCTGCATCTTGCTCTGTCAGACCAACCGCCTGCATGTTCTGTCTCATCACGTCCATAAACCTTATCTTAGGCCTTCCTCATTTCCTCTTACCTGGCAGCTCCATCCTTAGCATCTTTTTCCCAATATACCCATCATCCCTCCTCAGCACATGTCCAAACCAACACAATCTCGTCTCTCTTGCTTTGTCTCCAAACTGTCCAACATGAGCTGACCCTCTAATATACTGATTCCTAATCCTATTCATCCTAGTCACACCAAGTGCAAATCTTAACATCTTTAACTCTGACACATCCAGCTCTGACTCCTGTCTTTTTGTCAATGCCACTGTCTCCAACCCATATAACATAGCTGGTCTCACTACCCTCTTGTAGACTTTCCCTTTCACTCTTACTGGTACCCGTCTGTCACAAATCACTCCTGACACTCTTCTCCAACCCATTCCACCCTGCCTGTATTCTCTTCTTCACCTCTCTTCCACATTCACCATTACTCTGAACTGTTGATCCCAAGTACTTAAACTCTTCCATCTTTACCAATTCTACTCCCTGCATCCTCACCATTCCTCTACCCTCCCTCTCATTTACACACATATATTCTGTCTTAGCCCTGCTGACCTTCATTCCTCTGCTCTCTAGAGCATATCTCCACCTCTCCAGAGTCTCCTCAACCTGATTCCTACTCTCACTACAGATCACAATGTCATCTGCAAACATCATAGTCCATGGGGCCTCCTGTCTGATCTCATCTGTCAACCTGTCCATCACCACTACAAATAAAAAAGGACTCAGAGCTGATCCTTGATGTAATCCCACCTCCACCTTAAACGGATCTGTCACTCCCACTGCAGTCCTCACTACTGTCACACTACCCTTGTACATATCATGTACCACTCTTACATACTTCTCTGCCACTCCCGACTTCCTCATACAATACCACAACTCTTCTCTAGGCACCCTGTCATATGCTTTCTCCAAGTCTACAAAGACACAATGCAACTCCTTCTGACCTTCTCTGTATTTCTCCAACAACACTCTCAGAGCAAACATTGCATCTGTAGTGCTCTTGCCTGGCATGAAGCCATACTGCTGATCACTAATTATCACCTCCCTTCTTAACCTAGCTTCTACTACTCTTTCCCATAACTTCAAGTGGTGACTGATCAATTTTATCCCTCTGTAGTTACTGCAGATAAATGCAGATATTTATAAACCAATAGGACAAATGTCCCAACAAATGTTTTGAGATTAGACATACCCATTGAGGTGTGGAATTGCATTTTTATGCACATACAGTAGGGTGGAAAATGGTAGCTCCATTAACAACTTATATATCCTTCTAGTTTACACTACATTCCTATTGACTGCAGTTATATGTCCCCTACATGTATTATTACACTACACATGTGTCCTTAGATCGTGAAATGGGTTTTGCTAGATCTTTATATACATGAGCTGTATCTGACATACAAACTGCCCAGGATGCAGATGTTACTGCTACATATTTTGTGAGTTGCTCAGACACACTACTGCTGAGATGGTACACTGACAGCTCTACTTTCATATATTTATCTAGCTATGTGTAGGTGAAATTATCAGTTATATGTTAACAGCTCCCTTCATTTCTGCCAGCACAATGACATTTCTGGGGAACACAATACCAAGCTACTCATGTGCCAGATTAATCTGTATATGCTGGGCATGAACCAACAGTTGAGGACTGTGAACATGCTTAAAAGCTACTGCACTCCCTTCATCAACTTTATATGGGCCTACCCAACTGTGTGTTAACAGCGCTTAATACAACAGTACTATTTCTATAATGCAAGAATACAACAGCATATCAAAGAAAATGACACAGACACACTCCAGGAATTATACCTTTATTAAAGACTTTAAACACTTTTCTAGAGACTCTCTCATTTATTTTATATGACAGTACATGCAGAATAATTATTAGAGAATTATTATATCTCTATTTATTGTGCTTAAACACATTTTTCAGGTTCTCTCATTTATTTTACATAACAGTACATGCAGAATACTTACTAACCAGCCTGGTGGAGCAGCCTTAGCAGCCTATCTGCATAGGCTTGCTGATTCACAGCACGGACACCTGCAGCTGTGAAGTAATTGAAGTGATATTGAAACATACCTATCCATAGTATACACTAGAATAGCAATTCTTACATACTTAATTCCATGGCTACTTACTCAGTAGTGGGGCATTTGGCATCCCATGGGCCTCCTGGATCCACTGGTCCAGTTGATCCACCTTGTGTCTTCTCAGGTCTGCATGGTGGTGTCTGACCTGCTCACCAGTCCGAGGGACACCTGTGGCACTGGTGAGTTCATGAGCTAGACCATCCCAGGCTTCTGCTTTGTATTGGGTGCCCTGGTACTGGCCCCGCAGGAGTCTATCCTCATGATGGTGGTCAAGGAGCCAAACCATAACTTTTGAATCCTCAATGCCCCAACGTTGCGTTCGAAAACGAGAGCCTTTTCCAGCACCGGCCATTGCTGCCTGCAGATGGGAGCTACAACCAGTTATGGATAGTATTCCCTCCTATGGAGCTTAAATATGCATCATTTCCTGCACTTATTTGTGATTGGCCAGTTTTGAAAAAATTCAGCTGAAGGTACACCTGCTTAGCAATGGGTAAACTTACATTGATATGTATGGGTGTATTGAAAGTGCATACTTATGTAAAGATTTCATGGTTTAGTGGTTCAGTACTGTGATTATGGTGCACAGTATCCCGGGTTTGAGGCCTGTTATTGCTTTTTATTTCACTACTGGCCAGACCGGCTAGGAGGTGTGGCTATGTTTTACCGACTTTGCTCGACTTTGCCCAACATTGCTCTATGCTGCTCTAAGTTGCTCTACGTTGCCCGATGTTGCTGTATCCTGCTCTATATTGCTCTACATTGCCCAATGTTGCTCTACATTGCCTGATGTTGCTCTACATTGCTCGACGTTGCCCGACATTGCGCAGGTTAGCGCGGTGCGCAGCTACGCGCACACATGTTCTGTTTGCGCTAGTTGGCATGATGAGCAGCTACGCACAAAGCTATTGCACTAAAGTGCTACTAAGCTATGTGCAATTATACTGAAATGTGGTTAATACTGGTAAACTTTGCTTAGCAGTGCTTCACTTTGCTTAAGATATATTACTTCTGCATTCATCAGTATGCATAACAATTTCACTTTCTTATATATATATATATATATATATATATATATATATATATATATATAATTTGTTCACTACTACATAGGCCATTTCAATGCTTTTTACTAAAATTTCATTGGTAAATGGAAGGAATTCTTTTCATATATGGATTTCCAATAGAAAATAAAAAGGGGAGTGGTGGGACTCAAACCAGGAATGCCTCCTCTTAGTGCGAAAGTTATACCACTACGCTATTGCTATTTTGCTTAATTTGCATATAAGTTTCTTATTATCCTCTTCAATGTCTTACTGCTAACTGTAGCTAAGCAATGGGCAAACACACGCAAATACGGGCAGCTATATCGGGAATGATAAAAAAAAATAAAAGTTTTATATTTTATTATTGTACTGGGGTTTAGAATGTGGGGGAGTGTAGTGTTGGGTATGTACACATTTGAGCAGACTCGCTCATGTCAGTTGACATTTCCCTATTGTGATACTAGCAGGGGCATGGATTTTTGGACTGCTCGGCAGTCCGACACGCTCCCTACACTCGTGCATGTTCTGTGTTAGCCTTGGAGTTGAGGCAGCGTGCCCTCATTAATATGCATGGTGTGCTGCCATCTTATACTTACACTGGCGTTTCCGTGTAAGCCTCCTCTACTCTTATACGGAGGATTCGTGAATCCTGGGGCTAGTCTTATATTTATAGATACAGACTTATGTATTCTTTACATTCAGATATTTATAAAAAGGGTTTTAAATTTTCTTATCCTTATTTCTATGGTATGAATTCACTATAGGGATCGGCTGTTGATGTTATTTACTCACTTTTTTTACTCAACCATAGAATTCAATTATGTTATTTGTTCTGTTGCATTTTTATTGGTTGATCAACCAAGTGGTTTTTAACTATTTTGTATAAATAATGTTTTTCAACCTGATGTAATTGTCTGATGAAGTCTGGTAATTGCTACCAGACGAAAGCGCTTACTTGGTGTACAATAAATATTTTTTGTGTGCTACACTTTTTGTATGTCCTGCTGGTATTCCTAGCCCTCTTTTTGGACCTGGTTGTATTTGTTTTTTGGTGCCTTCATGGTGATTTTCTTGGTTACATGTTAGGGATTTACATATGTGTCTGTATAGTGTTCCTGACATGTATCATTGTGTAGCGAGACCCGTAGTGTATTGCTTGGCTGTCCCTGTAACAGCAGTGGACTTTCACTTGAACCATGTATGATGAAGGCACTATAGGGGAAGCATGAGCCCTAGGCAGTATCCAGATTCCCAGGGATGACAGGTGCAGGCCCTGCCTGGCAAAGCATCATGATCTGTCAA
Source organism: Protopterus annectens (assembly GCF_019279795.1). Classification (NCBI taxonomy): domain Eukaryota; kingdom Metazoa; phylum Chordata; order Ceratodontiformes; family Protopteridae; genus Protopterus; species Protopterus annectens. The sequence goes on from NC_056725.1 coordinate 325,109,398, forward strand.
CCATGTTATCCCAGGACGACAGATACTGGATACCCTTTGACTTGCACCACTACACTAGACAATTGTGGAATATAATATTTTTGTTCCTGTACTGCAATATCATTCTGGCCAATGGCAGAATGCTACCCAGGCCTTGGGCTATACCTGCATGGGCTACAAGACCTGACAGTTCCTACATGTGTTTCCATGAAGTCCAGGCTACTGCATCACAGGTCCTACACAACATATGCCAGAGCCATGTGTATTGCTCAAAAGGTGGTCTCATTGTATGGGTATGTGGTTAATCATGGCAGACAGGCAGCTGACAGTATGTATGCCCTCGTATAGACTGGTGTATAACATAGTGCTAGAGTTTGCATTCACAAATGAGTACTGTTGGGCATGTTTCCAGTCACATGTTCTGAGGTGTGGCACAATTATGCAAACTATGTCATACAGTTTGTGTATTTCGGTGTCTGTCTCTTCCTGCTTGGGGGGTCAGTTGTTTGGCCAGATACTTAGACGTGTTTGTGAATGTGTGTGATTTCTGGTAGTGTGTATGGGTGTCCTTACTGTGTTCTGGTAAGGTATGTGTTGGTTGTGTTGATGAACTACATGTGTTAACCTACACCTCATGACTGTCCAGTCTAGTCATAGCTGTAGACTGGGCTGCCTTCCAGCTTACCCCTGTAGCTGCATCCCAAACAATGTGTGGGGTGTGGTGTTAGGTGGGTTTGGCAGTGTACAAGGCATAGAGATTACATTCCCCCAGGATGGCCACATACACAAAGCTGACATTAGTAAACACCAGTAGCTGACTAGTGGACATGCCTGTATGAGCATTTAGTACTACAAGTACCAAGTACTGTATTTAGTTTATGTATTGCTTATGAAGATGTTTTAGACAGTGATGCTCACATGTAAATATTTGTGTTATGGACGTGACAACATTGGCTATTACAGAAACATTGTAGCTACCTTTAGCAACAATCCTCCTCTGAGGAGCGCATCACATCCTGTTAGTTGATTACAGATGATGCAAGTGTCTACAAGTCTGTGTCCTTCTCTGGGTATATACTCACATATCCACCAGGACCATGAGCTCTGTTGGGCACAGACACTCACTCTTCAAACAAAGTCAAGTATCAATAGACTCTGATGCCACTATCAACATGACCAGGATATAATCAGATAGTATGAGCCATCACCTATTAAGCGGCTATTACACATGGCAGCTGTCTCCTACATCTTACACTCCTACTGCAGATGTTACACTGGAGTTAAAGATGATATGCAACCTGTTTCATTACCTATGCTGTGCACTATGCAAGCGGCTGTTAGGTTAGCAATGAGAGGTTGGGCTACACAAACCTGGTAGTTCAACCAGTGTGTCTCTACTCTCAATATCCACTCTATGTAGGTGTGCACATAGCCATTTGGCCCAGCCCTGTAACAAGGGTCACTACACATTTGCATAAGATGTACACATGCACAGCTGTTATTGCTTGCAAATGATACTAGAGAGGTCCAGCCCTGTAACAAGGGTCACTACACATTTGCATAACATGTACACATGCACAGCTGTTATTGCTTGCAAGCAATACTAGAGAGGTCCAGCCCTGTAACAAGGGTCACTACACATTTGCATAACATGTATACATGCATAGCTGTTATTGCTTAAAAACGTTACTAGAGAGGTCCAGCCCTGTAACAAGGGTCACTACACATTTGCATAACATGTATACATGCACAGCTGTTATTGCTTAAAAACGATACTAGAGAGGTCCAGCCCTGTAACAAGAGTCACTACACATTTGCATAACATGTACACATGCATAGCTCTTATTGCTTGCAAACAATACTAGAGAGGTGGATATTATATGTGTTATGTGCATGGATAGTTACCTGGCTCTTCCAATTATCTTTGCTATCATGTTGCTAAACTGTCAGATGAATACAAATGATATGTATCCTATTATTGAGTATTGTAATTGCCAATAGACATAACTACTGTTTGCATAACATAACAGAACTGCTATGTAGAATAGAATACAGATCTGCCTAGAATACTGCACATTACACAGTTATTGGCACAATATCCCACAATCCACACCATATTTGCATGGTAAGCCCACCTTTAACATGTTCATCTTACTTATACACCCATACATATGTCGACTGTTATAAAATATCGACATATACTATCCTCTGTTATAGCACATACTTGTTGGACCAATCCTGACACTGATAGTAGCTGGAAGTGAATTGGTGGGTTCCAAGCCCATATCATCCCTTGTGGTGTATGCGGATTTTGCCGTGTGACCTACAGCAGTACATACATAGAATACTACAAGCATTACTACTGCTCAACAATACATTGCTACAAGATAGCTATTTCCACTATATGCATTGATTACACTGTAATTCTTACAGTACAGATACTACATACACAGACATACTACATGTTATGCATACCTTCTTAGTAATCGGAGGTGTTATTGAGTAGTATAATATTTGTTTTCAGTTCGTCTTTCAGTGTTTTGTACTGTCCTACAGGTAGATACAGATGGTTTGAATGTGTGACAAGGCAACCTTTTATAGTTACAGATCAGTAACATGTGCTATCCCGATGACCAATTGGTGTTCCTAAGTAGCTAATTACATGCACATCAGCTGCGCTGCTACTGCCTTAGCCAATACCATGGCTACAGTGAAGTATAATTGAGTACTCCACTTGCGCATTGTCCCTTTGTCTTACTTGTGAGGAAGACAGCGTGGAAGTTTTGTTTGGAATCTATTACAACAGCTGTATGGAGATGAGCAGTAAAATATATTGTGTGTAATGCCTAGAGAATTAGGTCTAAATGTGAGTACTGCTGTTATATTTCTGAACATTGCTACTTGTGCAGGGTTTGTCTGTACCTAATACTTCTGCATATGTGTCAGTCTGGCTAGGTTGTTTGACCAGCTCAAGGCTGCATAGCTATGCATATAATGTTAGGGGGTTTACAGTGTGCTTACCAGACATATTTAGTTTGGTGTTACTGTGTATCATACTGAGCTGATAATCAGTATTCGGTAACACTTCCTGGTGTACGAACCTTTCAACCCTCTGGAACGGGATTAGTTCATACAAACCCTGTTACATCAGCAGCTGTTCAATTGTATAACGGTGACTATTTCATATAGGGCCATGTTAGTGTGTCTGTGTCCAGGCATGTTAAGGTTTCAGCAGATGTTGTACAGTAGTTGAATAATTGGTTATGGTATGACAGTATGTAGTGATGTAATTATTTTGGTTGTGGGGTAGATGTTGGTGGGTGTACATAGCACATGCAAGTGTGTAGGAACCCCTTTTATACAATGTCTATATGTGTGTGGGTGTTCTTTCCCTATGTGAACACCTATCCCTTAGTGGACTAATACTATAGTAAATGCAGGCTGATTCATTAAGCACTATTAAATGCTTCCTGTATAGCATGCAGGTACTGTTAGTCCTTGAATCCTTTTGGCAATACATCAGAATGAAATAAAGTTTTGCAAAATGAAAGCTGTCTGTGTATTTCTTTCATGGATATTTGCAGTCATTGCAGTTGTGTTGGTGACTGTGTCCATAGAACATATTTGTAATAGTGCATTGGCATATACTCTTCATATGTTATGTTTATATTGTTTAGGGGGGGATGTGTGATTGCTATGGTCCATGTTATACTCAGATATGACCACCTCTGATGCTGTTTACAGACATGTATGTATGTGTATATATATATATATATATATATATATATATATATATATATATATATGTATATATATATATATATATATATATATAGCACTCATTAACAAAGACATTGGTAAGCTCCGAACATGTGACCCAACCCAAGTCAGCTTGGTTGAGTGCAGTTCATGCCTACTGAACCTATTTGACGTCTTACATACAGTCATCAAGACGTTAGATGATGGGGGAGGTGGTTTACACATACTACCTGGACCTCGCCAAGGCTTTTGACACCATGACCCACTCAGGTATTATTGATAAACACACCAGCCTGTACATACACCCATACATCACAGGTTGGGTTGCCAACGGGCTTATGCACAGAACCCACATGGTACGACTAGCGGTCTCCAGGTCCAACTCTTGATCAGTCACGACTGGTGTCCCACAGGACTCAGTCCTGGGAGCCCTACTGTTTGAAATATACATCTCAGAGGTACAGTCAAACACAGGTGGACTATGGCAGACTATGCTTGGCAATGACTGCAAACTGGGAGCCATGATTGATAGTCCAGCTGACACAGACATCCTTCAAAGGGCCTCACAGAGAATGTCACAGGGTGTCAACATCATGGCCTCCAGCCAAGTGCTACTAACTGCATGGTCATTCTATTGTGGAATTAGCACCCACATATTAACACATAAGTGGCAGCCACTTTAATATGGATGGGGTAATGGGGTATCTGTTGACTAAGGTAGATAGTGATCTCCCCTTTGAAATCATATCTCCACAGCAGTTAGGGCATCCTTATATGTAGGCCATCTAATTACTAAAGGATTCCCATCTAGACATACTGGGGTTATAGTGCCCCGTTACTCATCACTCATCAGTCCCATCATAGGGTATAATAACCCATGTGGGATGTACCTCAGAAGACACTTCCAACAGCTGGGAGGTCCACGAATGTACCTCACTAAGGGGAATACTGGCCTCCAACATATGGCCTATGCAGCCAGACTGAATAAACTCCTGCTTTAGTCAGTGGCATCTCATTTACCCAGAGAGATGATCTCCACTGCCCAACACAGCCATGTCGAACTCAGGCTTGATGGATATGCTCTACCTATGGGAATCCATGTCACAGTGAGCCACACACTGTAGTGAGCTGAACCTTGCCACAACAATAACTGGAAGATGCTGGAGGGACAGCTTCCTGTCACAGGCACTCCCCATACTTTGGAACAACATCCCTAATTACATTATACAGAGCCCCTCACTAACACTCTGTAAGAAAAACCTGGAAGAGTGGATGGGGAACAGTAGATGCACCCCAGGGATCCCGCCATTGGCTCTGCTCCACAGAGGGACAGTTAATGAACCAATGGGGTGGCAAAAGCTGACACATTTTGGCTGGGCTTATGAATGGCCTCTGGCAGTTCACTAAGTGCCTACCTATGAATCTATACATACAGTATCTGCATATGCTGATAGCTTAATTTACTGTTCAAGTGTTGAGTTACCTTGTGCCAATGGCAGTTGTGTGTGCAGTAGTTGAGGGCTGCCTATGTTGGAGGCACACAGTAGACTGCCTATACATGAAAATTTACAGGTAGTCTTGTGTGTGTGCCATCCATTTTTACTGTGTGTGCAGGTGGAGAAAGGTGTCAGTCCCTAGGTGCTTACACTGTCAGTGTGTGTGCTATATGTTCTCTCCTTGCCAAGGCATGGGCATACTGGGCATACCTCCATCTGCCTACTGGGGCTGTCTCAGTGTGTCCATAGTCTGAGTACCTCTGTGCCTGTGGGGCCCTTGGCAATGGTGGTGGGCTGTGATGGCCTTCACCATTCTGTCCCTGCTGCAGCTGTCTCCGCAGGACCATATTGTGTAGCATGGCACACACTATGAAGATGTGGGCACATGTGCCTAGAGCGTACTGCAAGGCTCCAACGGATATGTCCAAGTAACGGAACCCTGATTTCAGCATCCCAAACACACGCTCTATGATGATTCTGGTTTGTGCATGTACCTCATTATGGTGTTCCTGCATGGGTATATATGCATTTCTGATGGGAGTCATCATGCACGGTTCCAGTGCATAGCCAGTATCCCCCACCAGGTGGCCATTTGGAATGTCCCCTCTGGCAAATAACCGATACAACTGTGAGGCATGCCAGATGTGGGAATTGTGATCGCTTCTAGGGCTGCCAGCACACACACATGGGGTAATTAGCATACAAGACTTGGGAGTTTTGCGGGTGTAGCGTACGCAGGTAGTGCACGAGGAAACAGCTCGTACCTGAATTGATCGGCGGCCATATTTGGTGTTAGAATGCCGATGCTATGCCTGCACCTGGGGCAAGCTTCATGAATCCCGGGGTATGACTTTACCTCCACACCTGCTCACAACTTGAGGCAGGATAGCAAATGAAGTGCAATCGGCTGCTTGAAGCAGCATATTCTTCATGGAAGACAGTAAGGTGTGTGTTTCCTGATGATGGTTGAGTTCAGAAGGGCACGCATCAATAGACTTAAAGCACATTTGATGGTACCAGTCTTCAGTGGAATCATGATGCTAAAGAGGTGCAGGCCATGCTGTAACCTTGGTGGGCCTCTGTGCTTTCTAGGAAGCTTTGGCTCTTTAACAGTCTGTGTTTGATGAACTCTGTCCTTGATGGTGTCAAGCGCTTTATCAAAGTTATCACATTCCTTTGCAAATTTAACTTGAGGTTGTTTATATTAGTTATTGTAGTTTGTGCCATCAGTGTTTTTGCTTGTATCATACATGTTCTTTTCCCAACATATTGAATACAGGAAACAATGGATCCAAAGTATGTTATAAACTTTGTCATCTTCAATAACAACCCTCTACCTTTGCTTCATATATAAGAAGTCTTGTCATGTTGAAGGTCTTGTAAAGCATCATTAAGTCTGTTATAGTTGGCTAAAATACCGTTAATCCTCTTTGGTGTAGCTGTTCATCTTGTTGGACAAAGTAAATGTAGTCCTATGATACTATATGGGTCATTCTTCTGATGCTATGCTTTCAAAATGCACTATTCTCCAAGGTGATGTATGAATGAGTACAGTGGCATCTTGAACAAAACAGAGGGCATCCTCTATAGTGATGCTACATTTTGCACAGTTTTGCAACACTAAGTTTGAACAATGATTGGCACAGTGGACATTTAGACCAAGTGGATTTTCTTTTCTAATTCTGGTAGTAGTTCTAGAAATGCATCCACTCATGTTGGCTGTTCCATCATATGTCTGTTCTGTTAAGTTTTCCAGAGGCAAATTACACCCTAATAAAACATATTCCAATGGATTTGTGATTGATTCTGTATCTGTCTTTTCTGTTTTATACATTACAATAAAATCTTCATGTATAGTACACTGTGGTAGTGATACCCATTGGACACATATGGTCATCTGTTCATGCTGACATATGTCCTGGGATTCATCTGCTATTATAGAATATAGCTTAGATTTACACCTTATTTCATGTAATAAGTTCTATTGAAGCTGAACAGCCATGATCTCCATGATTTCATTCACATCAGAACTTTGGTATGTTCCCTCCTGCACCCACTTCAGCAGCTCTGATATGTCTTCTGTCCTTGAACGAAACACACAAAAAAGGAAAACAAAGACTCTCTGAAATAATGTATAAAAACAGCTTTACTGGTGTTTTGGCCCACTGTGGTGCAAGATGAATCAACAAAAGGCATATTTTCAGAGCATATAACATTTTCATATAAGAGATGTATGAATTTGAAACAGTTATTGAATAGGAAAAATGACAGGATAGGTGCTCAGGTGGGGTGCCATCCTTGAAGAAGATGCAAGGTATGTTCAAATTTTAAAAACTTGCATGGTTGTAGCATTAATGAGAGAATTTATAGGGCCACACAAAGTTTTCAGTTGACTGGAGTAGTTTACATTTTAGGATGTGATTGCTCACCTAAAAATTATATATTGGACAGACTAAGAGACAAGTTAAAAAACACATCTTAGAACATATGGGGGACATCAGGCATAGTAGATTAGATAGTCCAGTTGCCTATCATTTTTGCTCACGTCATGCAGGTTCAGATTCATCTATATTTATTAGTGTGCTGGCCAAACTTCTGTATCAACAATGGGAAGCTTATTACAAAAAATCGTTAGCCTTGGAAACCAGGTTCATCATTAATTTTAATACTTTGTTTCCTTCAGGTCTTAACGTGGAGGTAAACATCAATATATAATATTGGTGTTTGAGATGGAAAAATATTGAGGTATTAATTATTGTTTTCATAAAAGTTCATCCAAATTGAATATATATTTGATATGAGTATTTAAATATAAATATAGCATTAATTTTTTGGTTGTATATGATAGAAAATAATAATGTATGAAATCATCCAGGTTGTTATTAGAAATGAACTTTAAAAGTTTTTATAAGAAATGTATAAATATTAAGTATAAAGAATGTATAATGAATGTAGGGCTGGGAAATGAGCGAATAAGCATTTTTTGGTTTAAGTCACTTTAAATGAAATGGATGTGTAATTTAATTAATTATTAATTATGTGATTTAATATACAAAATGTGCTTTTGGTGTAACAAACTATCACTTGAAGGCTTTTTAGCCGAGGTACCAGGAGACACCAGTAAAGCTGTTTTTGCACTTTATTTCAGAGATTCTTCATTTTTCTTTTTTGTGTGTTTCATTCAACTTTATCCTTTTTGGTTTGTTATTTATTTATGTCTTCTGTCCTTGCCAGCTTCATCTGTCTCAAGTTGCTTTCCTGTTCTTCTTTTCCATGAATAATTAGCCCTTGTCTTACTAAAAAGTTTATTGATGTCATCTGCGTTTGGAACAGGGTATGATTTTTCCGTTGTACCTGGGAATGTTGCTGACTGCGGTGGTGGTGCTGCGGTAGCGTTGTCGCCTCACAGTTAGACGTTACCCATTCGATCCTCAGTTAGAGCGTCTTCTGTGTGGCTACATGCGTGAACGGGCATTCCTTCGTGGAAGGTTGTGCGTCATGCCCAGCAAGCCAGCACGTAAAACTCTACTGCCAATCATTAGCAGACCGGAGTTCCACTGTGGCGACCCCTAACTGGGAAAAGCCGAAAGAAGAAGAAGAAGAAGACCTGGGAATGTTGCTGGCTGAATTGAGTAGCAGTGTTCATTCTAGTATTTTTGAAAGCACTGGTCTTCTCAACTGCTTCCACGTGGAATGAGGTCAGTTTATGTTAATTACATTTTTTGATTGCTTTCTTCCAGTTACTGAATCCAGTTTTACCGAATATAGGCTCACCACAGTGATGAGATGTAAGGAGTTTTCTTGTCACTGCATCATGGCAGTAATAACAATATACACGTCCTTTGAAATGGCAGTAGGTCAACCAAAAGAAAGATGAAAACCATCGTGTTTGACAACTTCTGCATTTAATTTCTGCTTACTATTCACAATAATTTGCTTAATACAGGTTTCTTTTACATTTCCTGATTGGAAAATATCGTTAATATTGCTGCAGCAAACTGAATTGCATGGTAGAAAACAGGAAAGAACAGTAGTCATGCATGTTGGCTCAAATGGAGCAAGTGGCGTTTTTTTCAGCTGCTTGAAATATGATTGTTTTTAACAAGCGGATCTCTACTTGCATTGCTTTTGGCAAAACCTTTGTCCAGGGTTAAAGACATTTCATCTTGTTGGTGTTCTGCATCCTCCAAGGTATATAGCACTTCTGGAAAGTTACTTTAGCTAACATTAGTGGCGGAAGCATCACAATCTGTGTTTTAAGTGCAGCTGGCAACATGACTATTTTAAGAGGTGTTGTGACAGGCAAAATTCAAATGTAATGTTATCTTCTGAAAACCCTCTGTTGCTTTGTTACTTGAGGCAGTAGTGTTTACACTAACATTTTCAGAAGTGACTTCACATCCATCTCTGCCATGCTGTTCTGGATGCTTGCAATGGGAATGGAAAGGCCTGCGGTGTCTTTGATGTTTTAGAGCTATCACTGCTGGAATGAGATTCTGTGTGTGTTGTCTTGGAACCAAACCAATAACTTAGCTGTTGATCTTCGTAGCAATATCTGTTAGTTCTTTTGTGGCCTGCTTCCTATTTTTGTCAGATTTTGACATCTTTACTTCCAGGTGATGGTCTGTCTGCTCCTTAGAAAGTTGGTTAGCCTCACTGACTAGCATTATCCATAGTTAAGATCACTATGTATCCTTATCAAAGGACTTTGTTACCTGCACATAAAATTCCTTAGTGCTGTTCTTACTTCTTCTAGGGTAGGCTCCTCTTCTTCTCTCATTGTAAGCTGTTTCTGGGGCAGTACAGCTTCTCTGGGGTTTTCTTCATTCAGAAGTTGCTGGTGGACTGGTGAGCAGGTTGTTACTGGCATCCCTTATGAGGGGTGTCTGACTATCTTCTTTATCTTTCTGTCTTTGCCTTGCAACCTGATATAGTTTCTTTGTGCCACTTATTGAGTCACTTTCCAGAAATTGGTAGAGTGCCTCCGATGCCCTATTCTTTGCTACTGCATCTTCTTTCTTAGTTTTTTGCTAGTCAACCAGTAGTCCTTCCTAGCCTGTTCAGTCTTTTCTATCTCCCACTTCTTCCTGCAGTCCTTCTTTCTTTTGATGACTTCCTGGACTTCTGCAATCCACCACCAGCTTCTTATTTCCATACACGGCTCAGCCACATATCTTTTCTGTAGTCTTAACACTTGCTGTTTTTAGGCATTGCTATTCTTGTTCAACTCCACCTATTTCCTCCTCTTTTTAGGGTGCTAGAGCCCTGATTAATTCCTTGAACTGTTGTACTTTCTCTCCAGTCAACTTCCAGGTTTTCATCCTGGTCTCTGTTGACCTTAGAGACTTCTCTGACAACTGCTTGGAGATGATTGTGGAAACTAGTGGTTTATGCTGTGGGCTAACTGTTTCACTGAGGATGACTTTGCAATCATGGATTCTACCTACACCAGTGGCCATGAAAGGGAATGCAACAGGCTCAGATAAGGTAACAGCAGATATGCTAAAGATGCTCGGTAAGATAGGGGAGAAATGGCTTCTGAGGGTACTAATAGCAGTGTGGGCAGAAAGGCATATCCCAGATGACTGGAGAATAAGCATACTTGTGCCAGTGTACAAGAACAAAGGGGACATCCACAACTGTGAGTACACAGGCATCAAATTCCTATCACATTGCATGAAAGTTCTGGAGAGGGTGATTGATAAACGGATATGCAAAGTAGCAGAATGTAAGATGAGAGATGAACAGTTTGGATTCAGATCAGGATGCAGCACAATTGACCCGATGTTTGCAGTGAGACAGATACTTGAGAAGAAACTAGAGATGAGGAGACAGTGCAACTGGGCATTCCTAGACGTGGAGAAAGCATATGACAAAGTCCCAAGAAAGCTGATCTGGGTAGTCCTACAGTGATTTGAAGTCCCAGAAACATTGGTAGAATTAGTGCAGGATATGTATGTACAAGGACCCAATGACTCAAATACAAACAGTGCTCAGCCTCGTAGAGGGATTCCCAGTGGGAGTGGGTGTACACCAGGGCTCAGCTCTGAGCTCACTGTTGTCCATACTGGTGATGGACTACATTAGCAAACAGATTGGAGGGGGCAGATCAACAAAGTTGCTGTATGCAGATGATGTGTCATTACAGCCAGACTCTGAGGTAGAACTTCAACAAAGGATAGGAGAATGGAATGCAAAACTAAAGGCACATTGGATGAAACTAAGCACAGATAAAATGGTGGTAATGGCAGAAAACTGGGGAAATCAGAAGAAGTTGAGAATAGAGATAAAAGAGACAATAGTGGAACAAGTAAACAGCTTCAAGTATCTGGGAGGGGTGATTGAGGAGAAGGGAAGTCTGAATGAAGCGGTCAAACCTAGAATCAGAGGGGCTGCAGCCAACTGGCATAGAGTGTCATTCATAATCTATGACAGAAGAATGCCAAAGAAGCTGAAAAGTAAGGTGTACAAGAAAGTGATGCAACCAGTACTACTGTATGGGATAGAAACCTGGGCAGTAAAGGCAGAGCAGTTGAAAAAGCTAGAGGTGATGGAAATGAAGTGCCTGAGAAAGTTGGTAGGATGCAGACTGTAGGAAAGACAAAGAAATGAGGATATAATAGCAGAAGCCAAGGTAGCTCCTACTGCAGAAAAGATCAAAGAGAACAGATTACGGTGATATGGACACATGCAGAAAAGCAGAAGACAATCTGGTGAGGAAGATTTGGGACAGACATGAAAAAGGTAAGAGGAAGTGAGGATGGCCAGCAAAGAGGTGGATGGATTGTGTGAAAGAGGATCTGTGACAGTCAGGCATGAGTGTTGAAGAAGGCAGGTGGGTGGCACTGAATCAAGAGAGTTGGCAACAGTTAACACGATACCCCGACCCCATGTAGAAAAAATGGGAAAAAGGGGACTGATGATGATGATGATGTCATAAAATATTTACATTAAAGTACTAAGAGAACATGTTTTCTAACACCAATGAAGCCTATTCTATGTCCTCCCAGTATCTTCTAGTACTATAAAAACTCATTTATTCATCTTTAATTAATATCAAGCACATGACCATTTACTTGGTATATATTTACTTTTTCAGTGTGAGGACAATAAACTCATGTGCTTACTTCTCTGCATTTCTTATCCATTGAGTTACTTGCTAAAAGCTGTCACAGAACAACAGACACTACTATCATAATAGCAGTGCAAGTGCAAACACAAAAAAGAATCATGCTAAAAATGGTGGTAAGAAAACAACTTGGCTCATAGAAATAAAAACTACAGGGTATTTGAAACATGTTTGGCGAACATGTTAAGTTATAACCAAGCACATCATTTCAGCTGTTGTTTTGCTATAATAAAGAAACCAGTAACTTCTATCAACTAAAATTACACCACCATCCTGGAGTCCTCTATCTGAAAACATTCATACATAGGAAACATCTGCAGCTAATCAGAGAGACAGAATACAGGAAAATGCTTTAGATAAAACACATTTTAATAGCTTCTAAATATCAGGTGACTGTGTTGGTTAAAAACTATCTGAATTATAAATGCTAAGTTGTATCATGAACACATTAATTTCCCCATTGTAAATAATGAGTAGGTTTATCATTAACCGCTGTGATATGAACTTGAACTTTGTTATATGTAGGTGCATATGCCCAATGCTATTTATTCTGCAATGAGTCTAGGACATCACTAAAATGGGGCAACTGAGCAGTCCACCTATGTAGGTAACAAGTAAAGTAAATATATGTGGACTTTACTGTCACCCCTATACAAGGTCAAGCATAAAAAAAAGAGTCACAGATGAACATTATCTTCAATCATAAAGAATAGTAAACACACACACACACACACACACACACACACACACACACACACACACACACACACACACTTAGACATATGTAAAATGACTACAGTTTAGTTTGCATCAACCACAAATGTAAAAATGACAAAGACCCACTAGTTACTAACAAAGACTTTCACAAACTGAATAAAATAAAGCTATGATGATCAATCATGCTAATACCTACTATTTGTAAATCAAACAAGTATAAGCAAAAATTGTAACTACCACCAATCTGCTTTGTTACTCTCTTACACTGATAAACAGCCATTACCTGGCTTGTGAAATAAGCTTATTGTAAAACACATTGGGTCTACCATTCCAATTTTGTTATTGCCTTCTTAATAATCTCTGATTCCAATTCAACATGTCTTGTTAACAACTCAGAATTCAGATTAGTTATAGTTTTTTGCAAAGATCAAAACATCAGCAGCAAAGTGATCTAACCTGTATTTTGCCCTGGAATGAAAATTATGTAGACCTCATGCTAATAGGTATACCGCTCACACTAAGAGGTCCAGCACCTTCCTGCATAGCACTGATTGATTCTGCCCAAGATCATCTTTTAACCGGGCTCACAGAGACAAAGCAAAGAGATCAAATGAAAAAATGGCAAGCAATATGCATTTCTTTCCCTCAAACTGTAGATCAATGTTACCACAAACATCAGCACTGATTCATCACTGCAGTTATACCCATAGGTCAAAGAGAGCAGTCCTGTAGATTATTACATTATGCTACCCAAGCCAAGCCTTTTGGCAAGAAAGAAGTAGCAATACATCATAAATAGATTTCAGAAATAGAAAACAATGATTGCAGTTAATGATTAAAAACAGGAAATGGGGCAGTAACTACTCTAACCCTACTTCAGTTGTGCAATGCAGTTACACAATTAAAGGAAAACTCCACCCAAGAACTAAAAAAAATCAGTATTTTCACTCTGTCTTTGCTTCCTGACCTATTTTAACACCTCAAACTCACTCCAAGTGCTTTATTTGTAAGTTTAGCCTGTTTTCCACAACATGGCTGCCAATGGGGCTTGATCTATCAATGTGATTTTGTTCACCCTCAACCCTTTCTCTTTCTCATAATGCTTTATATGACTCATGCCAGACATAAAGAAATAACTGTGAATTCTCATGCCATTGACATATAATGGGATTTGCGTGAGTCACTGTTATCTTCTTTACCTTCTGTAAAAGGACTGCTTCTTTTCTGTCTCTAAACACCCTCATTTAAGTTTGGCTTAGACCTTGTTTTACACTATGCTTAGAAGTTATTCAGCTACAGCCAGAAAAGTAGCTAAATTGCAGGCCTTTGTTCGGGGTTTCCTTTTGTAGTTTAAGAGGAACTGACAGGCCCCTCTTCCCACACTACTGCAGAGGTGTTAAAACTGTCACTGCACTGAAAGGCAGAATCAGTTCCTCTTGAACTACAAAAGAAAACCCTGAACAAAGGCCTGCAATTTAGTTATTTTTCTGGCTGTAGCTGGTTAACTTCTAAGTACAGTATAAAACAAAGTCTGAGCCAAACATAAATGAGGATGATTAGAGACAGAAAAGAAGCAGTCCTTTTTTAGAAGGTGAAGAACATAATAGTGACTCACATAAATCTCATTATATGTCAATGGCATGGGAATTCACAGTTACTTCCTTATGTCTGGCATACATTATATGAAGCATTATGAGAAAGAGAAAGGGTTGAAGGAGAACAAGATCACGTTGATACATTAAGCCCCCTTAGTAGCCATGTTGTGGAAAACAGGCTAAAATTACAAATAAAGCACTTGGAGTGAGTTTGAGGTGTTAAAATAGGTCAGGAAACAAAGATAGAGTGAAACAAATTGTTTAGTTCTAAGGTAGTTTTCCTTTAATATGAAGTATACTTTCTATAAGTGGTCTAATATTTAATGAAATTCATTTTGCTGCAAGTCTGTCAAGCTATAAAGCAACAAAATAATATCAGAATTAAAAGAGAAAATACTTTTGTCATTTTCCAGCAGAGGAAAAGCCTTGTCACACATCTGACACCCAACAGATTGGAGTCAAAAAGATATACACAAATCCACTAACCAATTCAATAAATGTAACATGATCTCACCAGCAAACAGGGAATATACACTTGCCCTCGGAAGAGGCTCCCAGCATCCACACCCAAGTCAAGGCTATACAGTGATCATTTACTGAAATAAGACTTTAGCTTAGCACACCAGGTTCCTGTCCTGTGAACCTCAGTGGTGGATCGAGAACAGATACAGATAGGGGGGGTTGTGCTGACCAAACATGAATGTCAGTAGACATTCATTATTACAAAGTCAAAAGTCCCACTTCTGGGTACAATTGCCCTTCATTTTCTTTTCATATTATGAACTTTTTTAAATGCACATATAAAGTTATGAACAGTACCTATAGAAGGCAATCAAACTTCATTTAGACATTAAAGGCATAAAAGGAATCCATAAGTTTAACCCAACTTGGATGGTTCTTATCTTGCCTCCCTACACCACTTGGATCTTTTAAACATACTGTCACATTTAAAAGGTTGTAGTGAAATAACTGAATTAAGCCATGCTGTTCTAAATACCTAGAGATGCAATTCAGATATTTTTCCAACGTATTTATTTAACAATGATCTAAAAAGTCCTGACTAAGGAAATAAATTCAGTCTTATGTTGTTTCAAGAAAGAAATAAGTTATATCAAGGCTTAATCTCTAAAGCTGACAAAAACATTTTCCATTAAAATAAGGCAATTAACAGGATTCATAAATCATAGCTGGAAATAGAGTTTGCCTGCCTATCCCTTTTAAAAATAGTTTCTGGCATCCTTCGGGTATTACATTGGGAACAAAATGAAAGAATAAATGGCCAGAAATTTATATTTCAAGTTGTTGTCATATATCAACACAGCTTGCCTCTTCACCCCTACCCACAAAAGACAGTTATCTTCTTGATAATCCATTGATGTCAGATTGAGATATAGCTGAATAAACAAAATGCAAAATGCTAAAGTAATATATTTCAGTTTGAGTTTATATATATATATATATATATATATATATATATATATATATATATATATATATATATATATATATATATAGGTTCATAGGTGTGTACTAGGCTAATGGCCCTGGCGCCTTTACAATCCTAGCCATAGGATTACCCTGGCATCATGCCACCCGACCTTAGTTCCCAGCATCTATGTCGAGTAGAGCCACAGGAGGGATCCCTGGGGTGAATTTTCTATTTCCCATCCACTCATCAAGATTTCTCTTGAAGAGGACCAGTGAGGTGGTCTGTTTCACATGTATGGGAAGTCTATTCCATAGCATGGGCAGTCTCTGGGTTATGAACCTGTCCATCCAGCAAGTTATGTTGATTGTAGTAATGAGGTTGAGGTCTCTGGAGCGTGTGGTGCACAGAGATTGGGATTTCTTTAGATGTAGCATTTCTAACAGATCAGGGTCAAGCATGGCTTTGTAAGTCAAGCAGAGATCGCCTCTAAGTAGGAGAGGGATGACTGTAAGAGTGCGCTATTTAGTAGGGACAAAGCCTGAGGTGAGGCTGTGACTGAAAAGGGCATACAGGTGAGGTGCCAGTTCACTCTGTAGTTCACGTAGAACACAGCCAGGGATATTGTCAGTTCCCATAGAAACTGTATTCTTGGCCTTGAACAGTGCTGTTTTCACCTGAGCAGCAGTAATGCTGGGTGCCTGGCAATCTACTGGTATTGTGATTGATCCTTTGGGGGGGAGGGGTAAAGTTGGCACTGAATCTGTTGCCCAGTGTATTGGCAATATCTGTTGGCTTGGTATAGGAGGTACCATTGTGCAGCAGCTCAGAGCAAATCTGAGTATTGCCTTGGAGATTCTTTACATAACTATAGAAGGCCTTGTGGTTCTCTTTACTATCTGCTGCAATTCTGTTTTCATAACTAGCTTTAGAGGATTTGATGAGGGATCTCAACTTTTTGTTGAGGCTGATAAGGGAGTTTTTCCAATCTTGGGAATCACCTTATTCCTCAACAGATTCCTCCTTCTGTTGTAGAGTTTGTCTATGGCAGGGGACCAACAGATTGGCTTCCTTTTTTGGAGGTGAGTGTCTTGGTTCTACTGTGCATGACAAAATCCATGCATTTGTGTATGCATTTGTACAGTGCATTGGTGTATGATTCAGTGGTCATGCAACTATTCTCCATTTGCATGAGTGCCATGAAGTTAGCCACCTCTGCTTTAAGAGCCCAAAGTCAGCTTTGGAGAAGTTTTTCATGGTGGTTACCTTTGCCGGGGGGGGGGTGGATTTCCATGGTGATTAGTTTGTGGCTAGATCTAACCAGGGAGGAGTGGACTATTGGTGTAGTGCAATGGTCCCCCATGTTAGTAATGACCAGGTCAAGGATGTTGCTACCTCTAGTGGGGGTAAGAATGAGCTCATCCAAGACATTGGAATTAATGAATTCCAGGAAATGTTGGGCAAGTGTATTGGTACATGAGTAGTTTTCCCATTTAATGGAGAGGTAGTTGAAGTCACTCAGTATGAGAATGTTAGGTTGGACTCTAATATTCTCCAGGGTGCTTAGGAGCATGGAGTGTGAGCCTAGGGACATGTTTGGGGACCTATAGCAAGCTACGACCTGAATCGCTGTCAGACCCAATGTTAGCTGCACCTGAAGTATTATGTTGGCCTACCAGTCTGGAGTTGTGTGCATCCTTTATGAATATGGAAACATCACCCCCTTTGGAGCTTCGGTCCAAGTTCAGGGGCCAAAAGGTGTGGAATGAGTTATAGTGTGATAGTGCTGGGGTGTTTTCTGCTGCCTTGATCCAGGTCTCTGTTATAGCACAAATGTCGATGTTCTCTATTTTAAGGAGTGCTTCGAGTGAGTGCATTTTGAGATTTAGACTTCTAGCATTGAGCAGCATGACCCTTAGATTGCAATTGTTTGTGGCTGTTATGGTGGTAATCTGGTCTTTGGAACACCATCTAAAAAAGGCACTATAAGGGTGGCAAGAGCCTTGGCTAGTATCTGGAAATCCAGGGGTGACAGATGCAGGCCATCTCTGGCAAAGCATTGAGGTCTGTCAATCATGTCATCCCAGGCAGACAGATACTGGATATCCTTAGAATGACACCAAAAGCTTAGCCAATTGTTGAAATCAATCATTTTCTGTTTGCACTGTGGTATCATTCTTGGTGATGGTAGGATACTGCTCAGTGCTAGGGTCATACCCACCTGGGCTACATAATCTGAGAGCTCCTCCATAGCTCTTTTCCTGTAATCCAGGGAGGTATGTCTCAGGTCATTCACACCCACATGTACAATGACAATGAGTCATATTTGTACCTGTTGTTGAGGGACCTGAGTGCATACATTATGTGGTGGATCCTGGCGCCTGACAGGCAGCTGACTGTTACTTTCTTCATATTCAAACTCGTGAGTGGGGCATCAGTGTGCCTCACTATCGAGTCACCTATGACTAGTGTGTTGGGTATGCTGTTTTGCCCTAGGGGCTTTGGGTGAGTGGCACACTGTTTAGAAGAGTTATGTGTCCCGTGATTAGTGTTGTATTGTGGTGGTCAAATGCATTTCTGCCTTGGAGGTGTCTGCTGTTTGGGTAGATTATTTATTTATTTTATATATATATATATATATATATATATATATATATATATATATATATATATATATATATATATATATATATACACACACACACACACACACACACACACACACACACACACACACACACACACACACACACACACACACACATCATGCCACCTTAACCCTTTCCAAAACATAGTCATTTATAGACATATTTCCTCATCATACCTGTAGACATGTCTGATGTCAGAGTCTGAGGAAAGTGAAAAAAATAATAATCACAATAATATATTCTAATATGTTTTCTTAGAGAGCATACAGACTTCAGGCAAGTTACTGCAACCATCTACGCAAGCATCTGAGGTCTGATTTTGGGGAAAGTTAAAGAAATATGGCCACAAGTTTGCCAGCCGCCATGTAATTTATGGCAACCTTCTATGCATATTGCTGAGCAGGTCTCGCTGTCCACTAGGTCAGCCATAGGCAAGAGGAGTGAAGATGGGATTCCCCCCATTAAGCTTGTGTCAAAATCCCATTGAACAGCTGAAGCTATTAGGGCATCAAGCCCCAGATCATCTGAGGGTCTAGATGCCCTCTGATGTATTTTCCTCTTTATTTTTGAAAAACAAATACTTTTTTGCTATTCAATATTGTGTGTGTAGTCACTGATAAAATTGGAGATATTATTTTTTCATTTATAAACACGCACACACATGCACATGCACACACACACACACACACACACACACACACACACACACACACACACACACACACACACACACACACACACACACACACACACACACCTCAGTTTAAGGCCACTTCATTTACCAAGTTAATAAAGGAAATAAATAAATTTAACAAATAAATAAATCCAAATTTTGGAGAACAAAATGGCTGCAATCCTATAAGCCGTGTCTCCACATAGCTCTGCCACTCACCTGAATTACAACAACAAATCTTAAGGATCCAAACTCTTCACAGTGTATAATTTCTTTACTAAGCTATCAAGAAACTTACCTGGAGTCTGTTTGTGTGTTTTGGAGTGGTTGCAGAAGGTCTGCGGTAAGGATTGTACTTGATTTATCTGTCTGTCTGCTGCTTGTCTGGTCTACATGTGCTCTAGGCCTCGGAGGCCTAGTATCCCTGTGGAAAAAAATAGCACTGAAAAATCTCTCATTGAAAAATCTCTCATAAACATGTCAAAGGAGCTAGATCACATGGATACTCAATCCACCAAAGCTAAATTCTCAGCTATAGCCTCCCCAGAAAAAGAAGGAACCCCGAAAAGGTTCAGAACTACCAAACAACAAGAGGCTTACAAAGCAATACCTCTAACATCAAAAGATAAAATAGACTCACCATATATGGAGGATCTGAAGACTGCTCTGCAGCCCATACAGACAGCAATCCAAGGTATCTCGCAGCAGATTAAAACATTTAATGAATCCATTGACAAAATTTTAAACAGAATGGATAAAACAGAAGCAAAGGTACTGGACAATGAGATTAAAATTGATCAATTACTCATAGATCAAAAAAATAAAGACACTACCATAAAGTCCATCCAACAGAAATTAATTGATCTTGAAGCCAGATCCAGACGCAACAACCTTATCATCAGGGGTATCCCAGAACATATTCAACAAATGGATTTACTAGAGAACATCTCAGATATTTTTTCTACTTTCCTGGACAAAGAGCCCCTCTTAGATAAGATAATTATAGAACGAGCTCACAGAGCCCTAAGACCAGCATCTAACAATCTTTTTCCAAGACCAGTGTTTGTGAAGATCCTTAACTATCAACATGTCACCAAATTAGTCTTAGCAGCAAAGAAGAAAAAATCCATTGACTGGAAGGGTTCAAAAATCTTCCTCTCTCCTGACCTTCCAGCTCCGATTAAGCAGGAGAGACAGAAATTATCTCCTTTTTGTGCTTATCTTATTAAAAAACAAATACGATTCCAAATGTGCTATCCCAGCACTCTTATCTACACTTACTTGGGTACACAGTTCTCAGCGCACAACCTCGAAGAGGCTAAGGAGGTGTTCAAGAAATCTTTCAATGAAGTTCCAGACAAAACAGTTTAAATGCTACACTCAGCTACACCTAAATGCGTGTATTAGGTGTCAAATATGTTATTTTCGGCTTCTAAGAGGGGAAGCTAGAGGCTTACCTTATCATTTGGTCTCCTAGAAGATCTCTCATGTTTTAGTTCGCTAGCAAAGCTGGACCCATTTTAGTTTTGTCTCGGGCCCTGTTTTTTCTTTTTTTTCTTTCTTTCTTAATTTTCAGTGCCCCGGGCCTGTAGACAGGCCGGCCGGTCCTTCGGAAGGTTGTTGACCCTTCAGGACCCATCATGCAAACGTTTCTTAAAGGCGCACTGTTCCTATAGTGCGCATCAGGTATCACAGAGGTTTTTCGGTCCCTTGCATTCCTACGCAGCAAAACAGCCTTCAATCAGCAATAACCAACAGAAGAATCAATGCGACGAGCCTTTCAGCACCAACGGTTGGAATCTCACTCCTATCGGGAAGTTACTAACCTCGTCCATCAACGCAAGTTTCTAGCAGCACAGTATTAGTTTTTCTAGATCGCACATCCTGCATCTCTAATCCCTGCTAGGTACAGTAAGATGATCTCGCTGTATTTATGTGAATTACTAAAAACTAACTCTTAATTCAGCAAAACAGCAACTGTACTTTTAATTAGGTACTCGCATGTAACAAGAGCATCATGATGGCTTGGGATTTCTGTCCTACATACTGCTGCCCTGATTTACGTTTGACATATTGTCATTTATTTGTTACACATCACTGACTCCCTATATTGAAATATTAGTAATTTGTAAGGAGGTGATTACCAGTCTTTTGTGGGGCAATGGCTGTTGTAACTGTCACTGTTACTGCTACTGTCTGAATGCCTGAACATTTACATTGGTTTAGTAACACTTATAGTGTGCATTTGCTCTGGTCTCTGACCTATTCCCCTAAGTGTCTTCTATAAATGGCCAAGATACAATAGGTCAGACTTGGGCAAAGGAGAATGACTCTAGAAGGGGGCAAATGCAGGCTTATACTTATATGCACCATACTGACCAGGTTAAAGTTATCTTAATAACTTGTTTGCTACTTGCTATTTGCTGCTTAAGTAGGTCTGATAATGCATTTTTGGGAGTGCCTTCTGACAAAAACATATATTTCTGTTGAAGTCTTGGCATTTAAAATTTACAGTTTAGACTGCATTTTGTCCTGCAAAAATACAAGTATGAGGTAAAAGTATAATAGCTTTAGACAGCCAGAATTATTGTTTTTTATTAGTGTCAATATTTTATCCTTACTCTACAGCTTGTTAGTAGCTGCTGAGATACCAGAAAATATTTTGAGTCATACTCAGGCACTTTTGATTCATTATAGTTTAGTATCCTTACTGCTTTTCATATGGTATCAGCTGTTCTAGGCATTTTCTGTTAAAACCCTGCCTCGTCAGATGGAAGTTTTAAATGTGCAATCCCAGCTGCACGCATTTTTTCTCTATGTCTAGCAGGTTTGCTGGGTTTACTTCCAATCCTACAGCCGCAATAAGGAGCTAAGAATCACAGATGGTTAGTTTTGGTATCTGCTATGTTCCTTATAGCATTAAAATATAACATACTACACACAACATCGAGGTTTTGTGTCCCCCCCCACGAAAGTAATTTTTGATCCTGAGATCTTATTTTCACAGTTGCGTGCTTTTAGACTACAGAATGGTTATGATACGGTGTTAATGGCAAAAACTACTGGGAGACATAATTTGTGACTCATCATGATTTAATGCAGGATAGCGATTTATACAGTGCACTAAGATACTCACTTATAATTACGGAGATCTCACAAAGAGGGGGGGGTAGCATTTAAGGCTGATTTCAACAGATTATAGCTAATTGTCTTTTTGTTCAGTAAACTCATTTGGTGTTTAATCACAATAATTCAAGCTCACGGTTTGTAGTCCTTTTTTGACTGAATTTTCTCAGGTGGCTGAGAATCACGACACGTGATAAGTTCAAATTAGGGTAGTGTGTGCATATGTATTAAATCGCTGGTCATTCTTAGAGGCAGCATATGGGTCAGCCCCCCCCACCTAGCTTGCCGAGTAAGACAAGCTAGGAGTAATGACATTTTTGACCCGATTATATACCTTGGGGTCCAGGGCTAGTGAGTATGTCATTTTTTGAGACATAATAGCCTCTACAAAAACAAAGAACCTTCCCTACCTCACAGTAGTTTGGTTTCTTATGTGTATTATAGGGCAATGGTATAACCCAATGAGGCTGTCTATTAAAAAAGGTTGCAATTTACTATTAAAGTTAAAATAGTGGGTCTGTCAAGAGGGCTGACTAGGGTCCAGCACTGTAAACACAGTCACCTTCTAGGAAATGTAAATATTTTTGAATGATGTGGTGACCTTCAGGACTGTACGCTTAAAGTTTAACCATGTGTTTTTTTGTTTCTGTGATGAGGATTTCAGATCATTAATGGGCTCAAAATAACTTTTTATGAGTTTTGAATTAATTTGCTATTGCTGTTTAGCTCTACATGATTTTCCTCTACTTTGGCGGAGAGCTGGGCACGTTAGTAGCACTGCTTGGGGTTGCTATGCATTTCTGTTCATGGGGTGTATGGAGACTTATTCTGGGAACAAGTTTTTTCTCTAACTGGTCAATCAACAAACGGAACAATGCAGGGTTCCCAGATCCTTCCGGGCTTAGGGGGTGGTGGGTATGCACCGGGAACAAGTGGGAAGGATTGATTATACTTGCCCCTACACCCATAAGTCAGCTTGATAGTAAGGTTCAGTAGTGTATACATCCTCTAGTACATATCCCCCTGTATAACCTTTTTTACTTAACTGGATGATGTGGAACTTAGAATCGTGGAACATTAAGGGCTTACGATCAACTAAGAAAAAAAAATTGCTTATGCATCTAACAATGAAATCTACCTCTAATATTACTTTCCTTCAAGAGACTCATTTACTAAATCAACAATGGGAAAATGACAAATTGAGACCATAGATCAAAAACATTATATCCTCGGAAAGCACTACGAATAGTGCCGGGGTGGCCATTATTATCAAAAAAAGCTTTGGGGCAACTATAGATAAGATGGGGTCAGACGATGAGGGTAGGTGGTCTTACTTCACTTCAATTCACCCCTTGTTAGATAAACCTATTCTCGCTATAAACACTTATGCCCCATGTTATGCACAACAAGATTTCTTCGCAAAGTTATATAACTTCCTTGCCTTTTTTCACAATCACTACTATATCATTGGTGGAGACTGGAATGTGGTGCAGGACCCCAATTCAGAGAGATCAAACCCTAAAGCGAGATATAATCTGTCAGCAGTTAAAGCTTTAACTGAACTGAAAGAAGACTTTAACCTATTCGACCCGAGTCTATTTTTAGACCCTACCCAGAAGAAGACCAAATTCACTTTCTTCTCTAGCTGCACCAAAAGTTGGTCTAGATTGGACTTTTTTTTTATTTCCCGGGCTTTCTACATCCTGGACATATCCTTTAATCAATCTCCCAGATCTCTTTCAGATCATTCTAAAATCTCTTTATCTATTAATCGACACAACAATGACATAACCATCAGACCAGCTCTGTGCTGGCGTTTGAACCCCAACCTCCTGAAAAGAGAGGAGATTGCCGCCCAAATTGAAGAATACCTTGACAATTTTCTTAAAACTAGGGACTCCTTCCAATCTCCTATAGAATACGAATGGGCCGCGGTTAAGTCAATGATCAGGGGATTCCTGATAAATAAAGCCTCACATTATAAAAAACTTCGCAATAAAAAAGAAAGGGAATTAACCTCCAAGTTACTTACAGCAGAAATGGAAGCCCAAATGAATCACTCCAAGCTCCTAGAACAACGTATAATACAGTTACAAAAAGACCTAATCTCTTTACAATCAGACAACCTGAGCTTTCATGAAATTAAATCACTAGCCTTATACGCGGATGTAATGCAATCTCCCTCCAGTTTTTTGGCCAGAGTGATCAATTTATCTAAACCCTCTACTTTCATATCAGAAATTCACTATAAAGGCAAGGAGTTCCGAAAACCCAATGAAATCATCAAAATATTTGAAACTATCGTCACTCATATCTATGGACCTACAGGAAACATAGTGGATGAATCAGAAATATGATCCTTTTTGGGAAATTTAACCTTTCCCAAACTCATGGATAAACAGAATAAATTCCTGGACAGAGACATCAACACACAGGAGATCATTTCCGTTATAAATAACCTTAAACCCAACAAATCTCCTGGCCCTGACGGATTTACGGCAGAATTTTACAAGACATTTATTACAAGACTATCCAAAGGATTGAGGATATTATTTAATTATATTATCTTAAATGGTTTCAAAGACATGCATTTAAACGCCTCTAAAAGTATTTTCATTCTAAAGCATAATTCGGACCCTAAAAATCCTGAAAACTATAGACCCATTTCCATAATCAATTCAGATATGAAAATCCTAGCAATGGTTCTAGCTAATAGACTGAAAGTGGTTATCTCTAATATTATCTCCCCCGAGCAATCTGGGTTTATCCCGGGAACGCAAACTAACGACCAAACCTTACTGTTGGAAACTATGATACACCATTCCAATCTCAACAAGCACACTCTATATGCCCTAGCAGTAGATGCAGCCAAAGCGTTTGATCGTTTGAGTACAAAATTCCTATTTCTTACGCTACCTTTCTTTAATATCCCATGCTCATTCATTGACAAAATAAAAACCCTTTATTCTGCAACATACACTACCCTGCATATAAATAAACTACTCTCCAACAGGATCAAAATTGTCAACGGGGTCAGACAAGGTTGCCCCCTTTCCTCCCTTTTATTTAATCTTTATATGGAACCACTTTTCATGCTTATTAAACAATCTACTTTCCATCATCCCCCTAACATTTATAACTCGAAGATCTTTCTATCAGCATACACAGATGATTTAAATATTTATTTCACTCTCCCCGGATCTGACCCCTCCAAAATATTATCTTCCATTAAACGATTCTCTAACCTCGCAAACTATAAACTCAATAAAGAAAAATCCCTAATATTTCCCTTGAATATTCACTCTATGCTGCCCAATACATTTTCTGGAGCAGAGCTCAAATCAAACCAACAATTGCAATATGTAGGGATTCAATTTTCACAGGGAAACAGTAACTATCATCAAGATAATGTCGTCCGATACTGGAATAATATTCAAAACGATATTGATAGATGGTCAAAACTCAAGCTCCCTTTCCTGGCCAGAACCACAGTGATTAAGATGAATATCCTTCCTAGACTTCTTTATCTGTTTCACGCAACGACCTGCATTCTACATGACAATTTCTTCAAAAAGATGATATCTTCCATTTCTAAATTTATTTGGGCTCCTAAATCGGTCAGAATTAGTTATTTAAAACTTATGTATCCAAAGGAGAGGGGTGGAGTAGGTCTTCCAGATTTCAAAACATATTACCAGTTAATAAATAGTAGTAGAATATTTAAGATTGCGTACTATCAGAGAGCTAAATCTGTGTGGGCCCTGGCATGGGTGATTTTAGGTAATAGTTTTGTTAAAACACTACAATTTAACCCCGCAGCACTCCCTTTTCTAAATGAAGCAAACTTAGGATTACTAAAGCGTTCAAAAAGCCTAATATTCAGCATAAAATCCCTTCAGGCCCTTTTCAACTCTCTGAACCTGTCCCATTCACTCATAACTCTTCAACCACTTCATCTCAATCCCAGCCTCAAATTAAACGGTCATATGCTCAATTTGGATCAATTCCCTCTCCTTACAAATACTACTATAGCTGATCTCTTCCCTTTTAGACATTTAAATATCACTAACCTAAGAACGGAACTGAATTTACCTAAAAAATACCTGAGTATCCTACGACAAATTAGAGAACTGATACAAAAATACCTGGATCACCCCCTGGCCTCAGATAATGATATTACAACATGTAAAATGATAATGAAACTCCTTCTCAGTGAAAAGAAAATGACCGCTAACTCCTACAAGGCCATTATATCAATCAGATATCAGAATGCTCTCGGTTTCTCGAAGTTTTGGTCAAAGATTAACCCTACTATCAATCAAAAACAGATCTTAAAAGCTATAAATTTAAGCTCTAAATCTATTCCTTTCAAAAGGATGAAATACACCTATCTAATGATCCTGAATAATGCATATTTCACCCCGGATGTCCTTAGTAGAATGTTCCCAAATCAGTCCCCCAAATGCCAATACTGTTCGAACCAAACGGATGACATCCTCCATTTGTTCTGGAGTTGCAAGTGTTCCTATAAACTTTGGTGTACCTTGAGAATGATTCTCGAGAAAATTGGATATGAAAAATCCACCCTCTCATGGGAATTTACTATACTCCATATCCCACCTCATGGCATGTCCGATAGCAAATGTAAGATTTTAATACCTATATTTATGTTGATCAAATATAACATTTCCTTAAATTGGAAAAATAGACACTCTCTCTCTTGGGGGGGATTCAAACTGACAGCTATTAAATACCTCAAGGCACACAAATTTCTGTTCCACAATATTAAGAGTAAACCGTTTTTTAAGGAATTCTGGGGAATAATATCTGACCATATTCTTAAATAAGAGTGATAGGTCATAGGTGACTCTATAGTCCGGCACACTAATGTCCCTCTCACCAGGTTGAATAAGGAGAAAATTACAGTCAGCTGCCTGTCGGGTGCCAGGACTCGCCACATAATGCATGCACTCAAGTCACTCCACAACAAGTACAAATATGACTCTGTCATTGTCCATGTTGGAGTAAATGACTTGAGACGTACCTCCCTGGACTA
Organism: Protopterus annectens; assembly: GCF_019279795.1. Taxonomy (NCBI): domain Eukaryota; kingdom Metazoa; phylum Chordata; order Ceratodontiformes; family Protopteridae; genus Protopterus; species Protopterus annectens. Next base: position 325,137,002 of record NC_056725.1, read on the forward strand.
CATGAAAAGAGACATGGAAGAGCTCTCGGATCATGTGGCCCAGGCAGGTATGACCCTAGCCCTGAGTAGCATCCTGCCTTCGCCCAGAATGATACCACAATATAAGGATAAAATGATTGACTTCAACAATTGGCTAAGCTTATGGTGTCATTCAAAGGGGATCCAGTATCTGTCTGCCTGGGATGACATGACTGACAGACCACGATGCTTTGCCAGAGATGGTCTGCACCTGTCGCTCCTGGGATTCAGGTTACTGGCTAAGGCTCTTGCCACCCCTATAGTACCTTTTTTAGGCAAACTTCAAAGGACAAAACCACCACTGTAACAGGTACAAGCATGCAAAATCTGAAGGTAATGCTACTCAATGCTAGAAGTCTAAACCTCAAAATGCACTCTCTCGAGGCACTCCTAAAAATGGAGAACATCAATATCTGTGCAGTAACTGAGACCTGGTTCAAGGCTCCAGAGAGCACCCCTGCAATACCAGGCTACAACTCTTACCACACTTTTCGGCCACCAAGCCAGGACCGAAACACTAAAGGTGGAGGAGTGTCAATATTCACCAAGGATATTCACACCACCAGGCTAGTTGGCCAACACAATGTGTCTGAAATTCTCCAAGTGCAACTAACACTAGGTAAGACTGCAATCCAAATTGTAGCTTGCTACAGATCCCCCACCATACCCCAAGATTCTCACCACACCTTTTTAAACATACTGGAAAATATTAAGATAGAACCAAACACCCTAATACTGGGTGATTTTAACTACCCTGCCATTAACTGGGAAAACTACTCATGTCCCAACACCTTTGAGCAACGGTTCTTGGAATTCATAAATTCCAACGCCCTGGATCAACTAATCCATAGTCCCACCAGGGTTCCAATATCCTAGACCTGGTCATTACCAACATGGCAAATCAATGCTCCATACCTATGGTCACCCCCTCGTTAGTCAGGTCTGACCATAAGCTAATCACCCTTAACATCCACATCCCACCCCACCCCCAGTAAAGAAACCACCATAAAAACTTCTCCAAAGCCAACTTCATGCTACTCAAGTCAGAAGTGACAAACTTCATGACACCCATGCAGACGGAACTGAAAGTTCAACTGCTGAATCCTACACTAAGGCACTGTACGAGCACATCCACTCATGCATGAATCGTGCCATCCCAAATAGAACCAAAATGCTCTCATCCAAAAAAAGGAAGCCAATCTGGTGGTTCCCTGCCATAAACAAACTTTACAACAAAAGGAAGAAACTTTTGCAGAAAAGAGGAAAATCCCAGGATGCAAAAAACTCCCTTACTAGCCTCAGTAAGAAACTGAGATGCCTCATAAAATCCTCCAAAGCTAGTTATGAAAATAAAATTGCCAAAGATTCCAAAGACAACCACAAAGCATTCTATAACTATGTCAAGAATCTAAATGGCAATGCTCAGATCTGCTCTGAGCTAAAACAGAATGGCAATAAATATACTGATCCAAAGGATATAGCCAATATCCTGGCAGATCGATTCAGTGCCAACTTCACCCCCCCTCTCACCCCCTAAATGGCCCTTCTCAATACCGGAAGATTGCCAAATTCCAGTAATAACAGCCACACAGGTACAAAACGCACTCTCTAAAGCCAAGAATACAGCATCCATGGGACCAGATGACATCCTGGGCTGTGTACTACATGAACTACAATATGAACTGGCACCTCACCCAAGTGTCATGTTTAATCATAGCCTCACCTCAGGTTTCATGCCCACTGAGTGGCGCAGAGCTACAGTTATCCCAATCCACAAGGGGGGATCCACCTTGGATCCCGGAAACTACCGTCCCATCAGTCTGACAAGCCTTATCTGCAAGGCCATGGAGCGTATTATCATGGAACTTATAAACAAAGACATTGGCAACCTTCAAACACTGGACCCCACCCAGTTTGGGTTTGTGAAGGGCCGATCTTGTCTCCTGAACCTGACTGACTTCTTTGAATCAGTCTCCAGAGCCATGGACAAGGGTAAGGTTGTCCACACAGCCTATCTAGACCTTGCCACGGCCTTTGACACCATCCCCCACTCTGGAATCATAGATAAACTTACTAAGTTGGGTATTAATCCCTATGTCACCCAATGGGTTGCTAAATGGCTTACTGATAGAACCCACACTGTAAAAGTAGCCGACTTCAAATCCAGCTCCAGACAAGTGACAAGTGGAGTACCTCAGGGTTCAGTCCTAGGGCTGCTCTTGTTTGGCATCTACTTCTCTGAAGTACAGGTCAACACTAAGGGACTCTGGCTAACAAAGTTTGCAGATGATTGCAAACTGGGAGCCATTATTGAATCCCCAAATGATGTGGATACTCTACAAAAGGGCCTTACAGAAACAGATGCTTGGTGCCAGAGCCATGGGCTCAAGCTCAATGCCAAGAAATGTATTGTTATCCCCTTTGGGAAAAAACATGTATCCATGAATTACCATACAGGTGGCAGTACACTAAACACAGAAAGTGTGATAAGAGACTTAGGGACACAGGTGGACAGTGGTCTCACCTTCGATAACCACATCGCCACAACAGTCAGGAAATCCTTCTATGTGGCACACCTCATCACGAAGGGCTTTTCATCCAGAAAAAAGGAGGTAATTGTCCCACTGTACTCATCCCTCATTAGACCCATTATACAATACAACTCCCCATTTGGTATGTACCTCTCAAGACATCTGCAACAACTGGAAAGGCCTCAGAAATACCTCACTAAAAGAATCACAGGCCTAAAGCAGATGCCCCACGCTGACCGCCTTAAAAACTCCAGCTATACTCTGTCGCATATCGTCTACTCAGAGGCGATCTCTGCTTAACATACAAGGCCATGTCAAACCCAGAGCTGTTGGACATGCTACACTTAAAGAAATCCCAATCCCTCAGAGCTACATGCTCCAGGGATCTAAACCTTGTCATCACAATAAACAAAACATGCTGGAGGGATAGGTTCCTGACCCAGAGACTCCCCAGACTCTGGAATAGATTGCCCATACATGTCAAGCAGAGTGCCTCTTTGGACCTCTTCAAGAGGAACCTTGATGTTTAGATGGGAGAAAGAAAATTCACCCCAGGGATCACGTTAGTCGCCCTGCTAGACAGGGGTCCAGGAAAGTAAATAATGTGGGAAGAAATAGCGAGAGAATTGTTATGGCTAGGCTTGTATAGGCCCGAGGGCTGATAGCCTAGTACCAACCTATGAACCTATGAACGTATGAACCTATGAACCTATGAATAAACATTGATCACATGGGGATCTAAATACCTACTTCAAGCTATGCTGGACCCTTTCAAGAATGTTTTTTGGGCACGATATGAATTGTATATAGTTTTTGGTTGGATGTACATGTTTCTAGTTGTCTTATGACTTTTATCTTTGTTACGTTTTTGTTTGTATTTTTTATGATTTTTTCTGAAAATTTGCAATAAAGAGTGTTTAAAAAAAAAATAAATAAATAAATGCAAATATGTGGAGGTCCTGGTTATAGGTATATCACATAAGGAGGGAAGAACTATAGTAGTACTTTATTAGACATTTGAGTATAGAAAATGGTACTTGGAAATAAATAGCAATTCCAGCAGATAGGCCATGAAAAAAGCCTATATAATAAGCCGTAAGGTAATAATGCCAAATTCACTATAAAGATGTAGTAATTCCATTACTCCTGCAGAATTGCAATTAAAGTACAACTTAACTTATTTTCATAAAAGTTAAATTATGCATAGTGTAGAAGAGTTTCAAAAACACATGACCAAAACACTCTCCGTAGTAGCCCACAACAACCTGAAGCAAGCAGCATGGACAGAAAGAGCAGTAGGCTAAGCAGTCAGTCAGTTTCCGTAGTAACTAACTCCTAACTAAATTAAAAATAAAGATATATCAAGCTACAATTTAGCTGCAGAGCTGTTCAAATTAGTAAATACTTGATAGGACAACAAACAGGTTTGCTAGATGAATAATGAACATCATCAGCACAACTGGAATGGCAGAACAATCCTACATTCCTGAAGTATAGTACAGTGCAAAGCCAATAACATTTTTTAGAAATGGTTCCTGCAACTCTATAAAATAATGCTTTTAAACTGGAACCATAATTACAGATGAACACTGCCAACATCCACTACTGGGAAGATAAAATCCTTATGCCATTGGGTACAACCTAGTAATAGTACATTAAAAAAAAGATTTATACTCCTTAATGTGCTCTTTGTATTGTGCTCTCCATAGCAAAGGAACCTTATTTGAGGACACTTGCAAATATTCATTAAATTAAAACAAGTGAAATGACAGTAGCAAACAAGGCACACAAATGCTCACATTAAAGCTGGATGCTAAAGTTAGGGCAGTAAATACCCAATTATCATACTTTTGCATCCTCACCCCCTATCCCCCACCAAACTCAAAGTTATTTTGTGCTGTTTTGTGCTGTATTTACATAGGTAACCAATATCTTGTTTATACCTCTTTTATTTCACTTACACTTTTGAGAGTAGGATTAACAAAGTTTAATTACATTTTAAATAGAAAAGAAGGAATGCTGCCATACTTCTTAACCTCTGAGCTTAAGAAATCCGGACAAAGCCTAAAATAATGTGGGAACAAAGGCCAAAAATAAGGCTATATTTTAAATATTGTTCTTACAAAGTTAGAAAGTTGCTAGAATAACAGGACTTGTTTTAACATGCATTTTCTGAAGAATATGATGTCTGAAACTTAATGTTATTATTTAGTGGCTTCAGTCTTCTGTGATTTACTAGGAAACCACAAATCTTATACAAAACAGAACTGACAGCTGCAGGTACAATAGCTGGTTAGTAAAACAATGGGATGCTTCTAATTCCTCTTTTTTTCCCCAAGCATAGGATCTAAATGTTGTGATCTTGTCTGTCTGCTCCACAATCAGACTGTTTAAACTACAAGTAATTCTATACCTGCCTGAACTTTTAACTACTCAACTTGGAAGCAGTCACTGACACAGCTATAGTGACTTCATTTCCAGACTCTGGGATGTTGCATGCATGGATGACATACAGCTGTCAAGAAGAAAAAAAAATGTGATTTAGAAGGAGCCATTATAATTTTATGAAACCCTGTTATTTAAGAAGGAAGTCCTATTTTCTGGGAACACTGTACAGTTGAGAGGAATGTGTAGTCAAGCCATACAGAACATGACAATAAGATATTGCAACAATAGTTTCTGCCTTGATATACACTTTTCTGAATGATTATGAAATGTGAACCTAATATACCGACTGCATTCCTTTTACATTGCCGGAAAACTGCACATTTTATGAGGGACTGACAACAAAATATAAGGCAAAATTACATGGATAGTCTGTGAAATAATAGACAGCTAAAAGTTATTTTAAGTATTTCTTGCCCCAACCTACCTCCCCTTTTCTCAGAAAAAAAAGTTGTATTGAGAACATTACAGCTCACAAATACTGCAGTCTCGTCAAAAGTAGAAAGCCACAAAAGCAAATCCTTTTTGCAATACAACTCCTGAAAGGGATTGGACTGTAATGATCAGCCAAATCACAGTCAATCTGAATTTCAGGAGATGCCCAGCCAAGTTCAAAAAAGTAGTTGTTTGGCACAGTGAGAAGTTTAAAAGTAAAGTGTAGTGCCAAAAGCTATACAGCTGGAGTAGTCAGTGAGATGATTGCTAATGGGGAGATTTAACTCCCATAGCTCCCCTGGTAAATCCACTCCTGAACCTCATTGTTTTCTAGTGTCCATTACCTATAGTAATTGTCTTTCAAACACATTATTATTCACACAGACACACACACACACACACACACACACACACACACACACACACACACACACACACACACACACTAGTACAATACCTATAATCTGTCCCTGATTTTTGCACCCCAACCCCCCACCAAAATGATTCTGCAGAATGTACAGATGTGACACACGGTTTTTAGTTTGTTTCTCATAAAATTTGGGATTTGAAGGCAAACAAGTGCTTGAGGAATCCAGGTACTGAACAATGAGAAACATTTGGGTTTAGATCTGATGTCCTTCAAAAATATATGATAATGTGAAACCTGTTATTCTAGCAACTTTCTTGATTTGTAACAACAGGGTTTTAAGCTTTATATCCTTCAGAAAATGAGTATTAATGCAAATCCTGTTTGTAATAGCAACTGTCTCCATTTGTAAAAGCAATAGCTATAAAATTTTAGCCCATGTCATTTGTTATTGGCTTTGCTTAGAATTTATAAACAAAGAAAAAACAATCATTGAAGCTTGAAAACATTAAATAATGACAAGCATTTGAGCTTCAGACTTTAAATCCTTCAGAAAATACATGATAATACAAATCCTGTTAATTTAGCAAGTTTTTACTTTTATAAGTTTTAGGCCATTTCTCCATTATTTTTTTATCTTCTTTATTTCTAGTCTTGTCTAAAGCCTTCAACACAATTTGTCACAACAAACTTCTACTTTAAATGTCCTCACTAGATCTTCTCTCAGCCCACCATTCTATGGTTCAAAAGCTACATGTCCAATAGGGATCAGTCAGAAAATGGCACTCAACACTCTCTTCTTACTCCCCAGTCCTCACTAGTGTACCACAAGTCTCTACCCTTTGTCTCCTTCTCTTTAATATTTCACCAACACCATCTATACATCCACACAACAGGCCACCCTAATACAATACACAGATGATTACACGCTCATTTGTATATCTGATAACATGGTACACCTCCAAGAAATTAATCAGAAAGCTTTAACAGCCACTGAAACATGGCTTCATAACTCACAACTCATGCTCAAACCAAAAAAGGCCAAACTGCTACTCCCACCCCCAAATCCCTCTCTGATGAAAAAAAAACAAAATGTAATTTAAAGTCCTCTGTCTTGATAATATAACCAATGAAGTCACTTCTTATATTAGATTATTAGAGGTGACAATGGATGATAAGCTTACATTCAACCTGTATATACAAAATTGCATAAAAAAACTCATCAAAAAATTAGGAATGCTTTACAAAGCCTAAAATTCCTCACCAACCCAAATAAACTACACTCATCACTACTTATTTCCTCCCCATGCTTCTTTATGGTGCTCCCATCCTTACTAACCTTCAGGTTTCACAAAATCAAAACTTGACCAATGCTATACCAAAGTTGCAAAATTTGCAGTAAATTCCCCTTTCAGAACCCACCATTGTATAGCACTAAAAAGCCTAAATTGGTTGGAACTGCCTCATCAGCTAACACATTTACAGCTTCTTACCACCTATAACATTATCCAGCATCTATCTGCCTGTCCAGTACTAAAAAACATTCTATACAACTATGTTCCCAGTCGGTCATTGGGATCCAATGAACAAAAACACATGTCTGTCTACAAACCTATTAGATCTGCTGGACATTGTCTGTACTCACAGAATGTTGCTAAGGCCTAGAAGTCTTTATCTGTATCCATCAGATCAATACTCTCCCTCACATCTTTCAAAACCAATGTAAAAGACTTCCTAGCTAATATCTGGCTTCATTCTTGCTCAAAACTAGGATAAACTATATCCCTAAATATGAACAAGTTCATAGGTGTTTACTAGGCTAATGACCACATGAGCGTTTTTAGCCTAGCCATGCTTCTCAAATCTCTGACAAGTTCTGATACCCTTGTTAAGTGTAAGCATGAACCTGGGAGATGGACCATTTACAGGTTACCTGTGTCCATTAGAGACATAGGTGCCAAAGCAGGGAATAATTTCATTTTTCCCATCCAATTGTCCAAGTTCCACTTGAATTAGGTTAGAGAAGAACTCTGCTTCACATGGATGGGTAGCCTGTTCCATAGACGGACTAGTCCCAGGCATACATACCTATCTCTCCAGCAGGTCCTATTTATATCACAGGCAATGTTTAAATCTTTATAATGAGTAATTCTGGTGATGTTTGTTTTGTGGATATTTAGGAGGTCCATCACAGTAGGGTCTGACAATGCCCTGTATGCCAGTCATAGATCGCCCCTCAAAAGCCTGTAGGAGACAGAATACAGGGATAGGGCCTTGAGGACTCTGCATAGGCCATTTTACTTAATCCCTGTATTCTTTTAGTGAGGAAACTCTGTGGACAGTCCAGTTGTGATATGTCTGGTTAGATACATACCAAAGGTGGCATTGAACTCAATGATATGTCTGATGAATGCTGAATACAGTGGAACATTGACTTCCTTGAACTTAGATGACATGCCTGTGTTTATAAGTTGCACAACATAGAATGATGTCTTCACCACTGTAAACACACGATGGTCAAAGGCTAGATCACTATCTATGTGTGTCCCTAAGTCCCTGACTACTGGGTCAACTCTAAGGGGTGTGCTGTCAGTATGATAGTTACCAGGGATGGATGACTTCCCAAAAGACCTTTTCATTCCTTATACCTCACTCTCCCTTCTTCACTTCCTTTCTTCTATCAAATTCTCTTCCCTGACTTTCTCTCTAAATATAGCAGAAGCCTTCTTTTCCCTCAGTTTATATTGCAGTTCTTATTTGTATTAGACTAACTTACCTTTCATTTCTCTACAAACTGTCTAAAATGTCTCCAAATATTAAATGATTGTCATATACCTTCTATCGATTCATAACCAATGTTTTTATATTATGACTAATCTGTTATAATTATTTAAGCTGCAAATGTTTCTGTTTAATTTTTGAAGGTTGTAAAATTATTGTTCTTAAAATGTTTTGTAATAATTTGGAGATTTTCTCCCCTGACATTCACTGAAAATAGGCTTCTACCCATTTGGATTTTCCTAGTATTCAAATGTCAATAAATAAGTAAATAAATACATTTTAGCCTTCATCCAGATTTCTCGTGCTATGAGGTTAAGAGGTATATCTTCCCAATTAAAAAAAAAAAGAGAGCAGGCTCTAGGAACATAGCTGTAGGGCTGCAGTGATTGAATGAAGGTAAAAAGAAAGTTGATCAGTCTCTCTCTCTCTATATCTCTCTGTCTCTCCCCTTGATCAAAATGGTGTGCTCCAGATGCAAAGAAAAATTGGAGAGAAATTAAGCACACCAGTCCATTTTTATAAGGTACAGTGGCAGCAGAATCATTAATGTTATACACTCCCTGCCCAGCACAGGCACAGACCAGTTTGTCTTGTCTTAATTAGGCAAGAAATAAGAAAACACTTTACATTTTTTTAACCACTGCTTTAAATGTGTGAATTGCCTGGCACCAGCTAACACACTGGACAAAAGAAGGTTCTGGTATGCTGGCCCTAATGTGTGAAATCCAAAGATGAAACTGAAAAGTTAAAGGAGTTCATATGGACCCAGAATATCTCTGAAATGTTTTTTTTTTTTTGTAAATAAAGACAGAGTTGGACCCTTGCACTAACTGTGGGTATAGTCTACCCAGCAAAATATCATCTTTCTGTTAAAAAAGTCCCACTTAGGGCATTTTAAAATATATTTACAGAGATAGATAAACTACAGTGTAGCAATCTGAAATTATATGACTAGAGGTTCTAAAAACTTAGTCTAAAATATTCTTGTTTTTAAAAAGGTAAAGAAAAGAAAGCACATGTATTTCTTCTATCCATATTGCCATTCAGTTTAAAACAAATTCATTTTTTCCATACCTTACAGGTCAACAGCTAAGCTCTATGATGTTAAACACTGCAGTATATTCAGGAATAAATAAAAAAATCCACTGAGTACTGTCTGCAGCGTTTGAAGACTGCTCTCTCATGATCTTTTTGAGGTAAGCCCAAGCTGTGAATGTGGAACAGTTCATTTAATTTTCCCTCCAAGTTCCAACAGCCAGGCAAACATCCATGCACACAGGAAACACAGGGCAAGCAAGCAGCTACTCAGCTGCAAATGCAGAAATTAAGCTGCTTAGCAGCGGACATGGTAGTCTCTTTCTTTTCTTTCTTTAAGCAGATTTTTTTAAACAGATGCTTAGCCACGAAAGTAGAAAATTAGTTTATTTTTTCCCTACAGCAAGGCAGTAGGCAGGCAGTAGTGATTCAAAAGTGTTGGGGAGGCACTTACCTACTCCTGTGCTACAATCTCAGCACCCTTGATCTATCTATTCATCCTATCCACCCAGCCAGCCAGCCACATACCCTTTTCCCCATTTTTGCACAGCAAATATCACCCACAAAACAACCACATACTGTTGCAACTGGCCAAGTTGACATGACAGTTCTGCACAGAGTTCAAATAGTTTCCTTGCGAGATATGCGCAGTGCATGCAGCAGTCAAATATATACCCTTAAAGTGGTATCATATGCACTGGATAAACATTTTCACCTGTGTCATAAGTATATGCTTACATGGTTGTATCTCTCATTAATTCTGCAGCCCAATCCTCATCTTAATGCTCCTTTCACAATACACTTGTAAAAAGTAGAAGTACTAATGTTGTATAAGCAAAGCAGTTTCAATGAAGGAATCTCCTGAAATTCATCTTTTGCATGTTCCAGACTCTGAGCTCTACAGTTTTCTTGTAGTGTGATGAGGCTCGCTGGCTGCCATCAAGCATATATTACAGATTCACCTTTCTGGGCTTGCTAGATAAGCTAATAAGACCTCAGATCATTATTGTCTCTAAATCAATCAATTTGCATTATGAGAACTGCTGTTAACTATTGCGCTCATCTATCCATGATGCTTTGCATATGCCTGAGTCACTGCAAGCAGCAGTGCATATGAGAGGTCCAGGCAATATGTAATTCCACAGATAGCCATCTGTAAATGAAGTTGCTGTAGTGTCTGTTTTGTTAACAACATATATAGGGCCACAGGAATCTGATTTTTGACACCTTAAAGTGCCATTGTACACTATATTATCTGAGTCCACAAGGTGCTATGCAAATGAGATGTCCATTGATGCACATTAGTGCACAGCAGAAGGGATACATGAGACCTGGTCTTGGCACCGATTTTCTGCCAATTGTTACTAGATTTCACAAGGTGAGATATCATGATTGGAGAGGTGTTGAGAGGAGGGATCCAAAACATTTCTCTACCTCCTCCATAAAGATTACAGCCAGGGACTCCTACAGGATGGCTATAAGGAGCACTGATATAAAACTAAAACCTTTCATAGTTTAGCGCAGGCTATATTCCACTGGCATCCCACATATATGGCAACACTGTCCTCTCCTTTACAATGACATGAGGTGATGCAACCCTCTCCTCCTATCCTGATGGGAAGATGAAGTTCAAAATGAATCACCGCCTATATATCTGGCATTACATGCCACACACAAATATTACACAGTGCTCTTTTTATATGGATGGCCCCTAAAGAAGTTGAAGTGACTAGGGAGCTGTACAGGAGGAGACTAGAACACCTAAGAGAGCACTGAGGTGAGTATAATTGCTTGCTTCAGGCTGCACAGCATTTAATATTAACAGTAGTACAGATTCATTATGAAACAGTATATGCTTCATACATCATTACCAGTTCTATGATAACTGCCATCGGTCAAAGAAACAATGCTGCTCAGACATATATTTCACTCACAATCATACTTACTGAATATTATTAGTGTGTTTGTGCATGCATCATGTCATATACTTGAATGGGTCAGGAGTTTACGCTTATACTTCCACATTAATGAGGATGTCTGTGAGTTTAATATCCCCATCTGTGGTAACAAAAAACATTTTAGTAGTCTTCTGTCTCATTATACTAACTACAGCATTAGACATGGTAAATATTCGGGGCCAATGTTTTTGGATAAGACGACATCAGAATTATGGATAATGATTGTCAATCTAGTTGTTTCCTTTGCTTATAACCTGTGAGTGAAATGTACGTCTGAGCAGTATGGTTTGTTTCTATATGTGTATTTGCCTCAGATATCATAATGTATCTTGGATTATAGACCTCTTTTGGTTTGTCCATGTAACTTATCATGTTAATCTTCTATCTGTCAGAATGCAGATGATGATAGCTTTTGGTTAAGGTCCCTCTCTCTGTTGTGCATGCTAATAGCCTTGTTAAAGTGAGAAGTGTTTTATCCTTCAGGCATAATAGGTTTTACTGTAACACTGTCAAAATTTATACTAGCTTCATTTTTTCCATATCTTTGTACTTATCTCTACTCCACACTCATTCTGTATCCTTTTTATTACATACATTTATTTTCTTATTCTTTTGTTTTTTTCCCCATGTATTGTACTGTTATATGCAACAACAGCATCACAACTTGCACCCATCCCCTTGACAAGGCCTATAGGCCTCCCACAGTTGGCTGCAGAAGCAACTGTACCACCAGCATCACTAGAATTACCCAGCACAAATGGGTCACAGAATACCATGAACATGTCCACACCTCCTGCCTTACCTGCACCATCCACCAGGTAATCATACACTGGATGCTAAACAGTTGTACCCTCCAGTAGTAGTTACATGGATGTAACATTTTTGTCATCCATCTGCAGCTGACAGCCATAGTGAGATATATTTGCAACAGGAGATTGGATGCCCCAAGTGGCCAGATGGCGAACCTCCTCCAATGACTAGTTGAGTCATGTCCTGCCTAGGCACTGTAATAGCTCTCATCTGTACAGACGTTCGCAGAATATCCAGATTTTTGCCTCATATTTTCAGTCTATTTCTCATAAAATTATGGTTTTCTGGCAAATCATTGAGGATTAAAGTTACAAAATAATGATAGACATTTACGTTTCAGACTTGAATTCATGCTAATGTAAAACCTGTTATTCTATCAACTTTCTAAGTTTGTAACAGTATTATTTAAGAAGTGTCCCTATTTTTGGGCATTTGTCCCCCCAATTACTTATGGCTTTGTCCAGATTTCTTGTTCTAAGAGGTTGAGACGTATGGCACTGTCTCCACTGAGTTAGTGCAAAGTGGTGAATAATCTCTGACATGGTCACAACTAGCAGAAAATACAGCTACAGATACCCAGTCTTATCCCCCATCCTAGTGATCCTCTCCCCCTTTTGCAAATATGGCCACCCTTATGGATTTTATAGTGTTCCACTCAACATTGTCTTTCCTATGTTTGTGTAATGTCTCCTTCACCACTATGTCCCCCTTAACTAAATGTGTTACCACTCACACTGCCAGTCATCCATCTTTGTTTGCTACCTTCCTCTTATGCCCCTTACTTCCTTCCCTATCTCAGATTCTCTTTAAGCATGAAAAATGGGCATCTGTTCCCATCTCTATCCTGTTCATTCCTTAGTTGCTCATCTTCTGTTCTATTATCAGGTTGCTTACTTTTTTCCTCTCTTTCCTTTCCTATTGTCCTATTTCCAGAATTTCATCTGGTCAAAAATAGATACAAAGTTGTCACACATGCCAAAGTAGGGCTTCCAAATTACTTATCTTTTGTCACATACTGTGCACCGTGGGTCATGAAGAGCACTGCTGATGCCCATGTACAACAGATAAGTAATGGCACTGCTCATTGTATAGCACATAGCTGGGCTGCCATGTTCCATACAGTATGTCCAACTTCTAACTGCAGCTACTACCAGGCACTATGTATGCTGGTTGCCTACTGCACTATTTGTGCACATGAGGTGAGTGCTTCTGATCATCAGTTTGCACATACTACATTGGGTACAACTGTTAGGATTTGAGTAACTCCCCCTTGTAGTCCAAGTGGATGACAGTAAAGACCCCAAAGGTGGTGGCCTGATGGTTGCTGTTGACTCCTTTATTCTTTAATTCTACATTTTTGTCAAAAGTAACTGATGTTTGTTTCCTTGATGCTGTTTGTTGCACTGCTTCTGTATCTCAGTCTGTAAATTAATTGATACGTAGATGATAAATGAGAGTTTGTGGGTCCATATCCACTGAGGGTTGTATGCCTTTTGTCTTTTTATTCATTTATTCTACAAGTTGTCACAATCAGCTGCTGTGTGTTCTCCACCTGTCTATGTCAGTGCTTCTGTAGTTCAGTCAGTGAATGACATGAACTGCACATTATAAGTGTGGAGAAGTTTGGGATCATCTTCCACAGGGACTGCATAAAGAACAGTGTTACAGCAGGATGCTTATTTTGATCACTGTATTGGTACTTTTCTCTACCACACGCATTATGTTTTGCTTTACATTTTCTATCATCAGTTTTGACATTTTTTCTGTGTTTTACATGCCCTCTTAAACATTGTCTTCTACATCCCTAATTGTGTCACCACCTCCTTTCACGGTCTTTTCTACATCATATGTGAGTTTATTTGGCTTTACTACCTACTCTGACCACCTAGCTTGGTCTTTCTTTCCTTTCTACAAGTTACATTATCTGTGTGTCTGTATATGCAAATGACTATGTGAAGGGTTTGTGGTCTGTAACTACAGTGAATTTCCTTCCATACAGATAGGGTTGAAGTTTCTGCAGTGCCCATGCTATGGATAGACATTCTTTTTCTTAGCTGCTTAACATTCCTCCCTGGGTTGGAGTCTGCAGCTGAGATATACAACTGGGTATTCTTCTCACTCTGAGGAACCTGACTGAGTATAGCCCCCACCCCATTGTTTGAACCATCCACCTGCACAACAAATTCTTTGCTGTAATCTGGACTGGCTTGGACAGGGGGTCCTCCCAAAGCCCCTTTAAGCTTTTGGAGTGCCTGCCTGCAGGCTTGGGTCCACACTAGCTTATTTAGCCTGTTTTCCTCATCAGGTCTGTGAGGGAAACAGGTACTGTACTATAATTGGGAACAAACTCTATAGTATCCTGCTGTCCCCAAGAATGCCCTCACCTGCTATTTGGTAACAGGGGCATGCCACGCCTGAATATCTTACACTTTAGCAGGTTCTGGCCTGATCTTTTCACTCCTCACTCTATGTCCCAGGTAGGAGACCTCTGCCATACCCGCCTGACACTTACCGACTTAAGGGTCATCACTGCCCCTTGCAATCAGGCCAGGATCTCCTTGATATGCTGAAGGTGCTCTTGCCAGGAATGGCTATAAACAGCAATATCAGGTAAGCAGGGGCATAACCTCCTGCTCCTGCTAGGATATAATCTACCAGCCCCTGGAATGTTACATTTTTCATCCCAAAGGGTATCTTCCTGAACTCATGTAATCCAGTAGGAGTCGCAAAGTCTGACCTCTCTGTAGTGGTGGGAGTCAAGGGGACCTGCCAGTAGCCTTTCATCAGATCAATAGTGGTCAGATACTTATCCCCCCCCAGCTGCACTAAGGCTTCATCTGTCCTAGGCATGGAGTAAGCATCTGACTATGTGTGACTATTTAGTTTTCTGCTTAGACTGCTCAATTCCTAGATTACTCCCAGTTTCAACATTTCCCGTATCTCCTCCCTCAGAGTCTGTCTGTCTCCCTCAGGCACCCTGTAGGGGTCCTGTTTGATAGGGGTTTCCTGTATCCACATGGTGCTGAACCAGGTGGGTGCACCCAGGTTTCCCAGTGAACATGCCATGAAACTCTTGTAACACCGCTTTGATTTCTCATACCTGGGTAGGGGATAGCTACTGGGACATTGTTAACCCTTCCACTGAGGTGTTAGTCTGATCCTTACTGAGGAGATCAATCAACAAATCCTCCTCAGACTCCTCCTGCCATCCACTGCAAATTCTTAGCACCAGGGCTACCCTATCATGGTAGGGCTTCTTCATGTTAACATGGTGCAATTTGTGCCCCTATCTCCTGCCTAGCAGATTTACCATGTAGTTAACATCACTGACCTTGCTTACCACTTTGAAGGGTTGCTCCCAAGCTTCCTGCAGCTTATTGCATCTGACAGGAGTGAAAATCTTATCCTGCTGTCCCGCAGCTTACTCTCGGGCTCAAGCATTTCAGTCATACCAGACCTTCAGACCTTTTTCTGCTGTTTGACCCCTGTCAGGTTCTCTTGAGCAAGCCCATGAGCTCCCTAAGCCTTGTCCTGAGGTTTTAGGACATATGCCACAACAGATTCATTGTGGGATTCACACTCACCCTGCCAGTCATCACAAATCAAATCTAAAGGCCCCCTCAAACTATGCTCATACAAAAACTCAAAATGTTAAAAACATGGATTTTTGAGGTACCTCTCTGTACACAAACAGCAGATGGGGCAAATACTTGTCCCACTCTCTCTTAAACTGGTCTACAAATGTCTATAGCAGAGTCTTTAGTGTAGAGTTTGTCCTCTTCACAAGACCATTATTCTTGGGGTGGTCTTTAGGTGCTTCACCCCACAGTGCTCCCACAGAGAAACCAGTAGGTCTGGCATAAAATTGGCACCTCTATCAGTCAGTATTTCTCTTGGGAAACCTACCCTGCTGAAAATCTCTAACAATGCATTTGCCACCTTCTCTCCCTCAATGGAGTGGAGGACACAGTCACCAACTCGGGGTGTCTAGTAGCATAATATACTCCCACCAGGATATACTTTATCCCTGTTGAAGTTGGGGTACTCAGAGGCCCCACAAT
Organism: Protopterus annectens; assembly: GCF_019279795.1. Classification (NCBI taxonomy): domain Eukaryota; kingdom Metazoa; phylum Chordata; order Ceratodontiformes; family Protopteridae; genus Protopterus; species Protopterus annectens. Next base: position 325,153,443 of record NC_056725.1, read on the forward strand.
ATCCATAGCTACCCTCTGAAATGGTTAATCATTCATAGCAAAGGCATCAAAGGAGCTTTGACCTTGTTTCCTGCCTTGTCTACTTTTTGGTACGACTCACAGGTCCTGTAGTAACCTGTTATATCCCTTGCATTCTCCGGGCAATACAAATTCTGCATAATATGTCTCATGGTACTCATCATGCCCATATGACCTGCAAAAGGAATATTATGGGCTATGGCTAGAAGTGCCAGACAGTAGGTTGTAGGCCCTATCAGCCTCTGTATTACCTCACCCTCTAGCCCTCCCTCAGGGGTCCACTCTCTGTACAGAAACCCTTTATCCCAGTATACAGACTTCTCTTTTCTTTGAAAAATCAGGTGCCTCCTTATCTACCTCCCTCAAGCCTCTTAATGTAGGGTCCGAGAGCTGAGCCTGTCTCAACTCTACCTTTGTGACTCTTCCCAGCTCACCTTCCACAGGAAGTCTGGTATTGTCTGACAGCTATGTCTCACTGTCAGCTTGGTACTACCACTCACATCTGCCCTTGCAGTCACTCTGTCCCAGGGGAACATAAGTACCTACCAGCAGCTGTGACTCACCTTTAGGCTCACAGCTACAGGTTAGCTCCCTCCCTGAAATAGCCACCTTACCAGCTCTGGCTTTAGGTATGGAGCCTGTGTGGGTCTCCCCCAGGCTACCAGACCCACATGCCTGCATCCAAGCCTGACTGTGTGTAGCTGCATGCACACAAGGTACTGCATTACCAAATCATTCCCTATCATGACATCTGTATAGATATCCTCAAACACATTTACTTGCTTGCTTCCTTTTCCACCCTCCCAGTCAAGATGAACTCTGGCCAAAGGCATTTGGAATGGGTTCCTTCATAAACGCAAGACTGAACTGGACTGCCTCAAGCAAGTACTGCTGCTCTTTAACTACTACAGGCTTCACAATGTTATGTCGAGGCTGTGTCACTCTTAACAATGACTTGTGTTTCATCCACTAAGATAGGATATAATCTACCATGATAGTCTGGTAGCAGTGTTGTCTTCAGACAACTTACCACTGGCATACTGTTATTCCCACTTACTGCCTCCCCCACCTTTTGTCCCCTTTTGTCCCCTGCTTCCATGGACATCTCTATACTGCATGACCCAACTGTTTACATTTAAATCATCTAACCCTTGATCCTGGTCATGCACCTGATCTAGTGGCTTCCCCTGTTACTGGTGGACTCTGTTGGGGTGATTTAGGCTACCACCATGGGTTCTCTTATATCCCTGTTCAGTACTGGGTATCCCCTTCCTGTACAGTGATACCTTACTTGCTAAATACAGATCCTTTTTTTCCCCAGCTCATCTGCAAAGTTACACTCCATGTCTACCAGCCAGATTCTCAGGCATTACCAATATACTTAGCAAGCTGAATGTAAACCCCTTAATTGTAAGATGGCTTGCCAACTGGCTCACAAACTGGACACACACTATCAAAGTGGGTGACTCCACATCAACCAGCAGACCTAGTATCAGTGAGAGCCACAGGGGACAGTGCTGGGCTCCCTGGTGTTTGGTATATACATCTCAAATGTTCAGGTCAAAAGTAAAGGATTGTGGCTGACCGGGTTTGTAGATGACTGCAAACTAGGTGCAATCACTGAATCCCCAAATGGTATCAGTATACTCCAGGAGGGTCTCACAGAGACCAATGACTGGTGTATTAATCACAGTCTCAAACTGAATGCAAAGAAATGCATCATCATTCCCTTTGGCACAAATAGTGTTCCTTCACACTATCAAATCAGCAACAATACCCTAATTACCCAGGAAGCATTAAAGGGCCTGGGATCATAGGCTGACCGTGAGCTTAAGTTCAACCACCATGTGTCTAACATTGTAAGGAAAGCTTTCCGCATAGCTCACTTGCTTAATAAAGGCATCACCTCAAGAGCAAAAGAAGTTATAACCCTCCTATACTCTGCACTTATCCGGACCATAATTGAGTATAATGCACCATTTGGTATGTACTGTACTAAGCACCTGCAGCAATTAGAGACACCTCAGAAGTTTCTAACAAAGAAGATCAAGGGCCTCGACTATGTGCCTTACACAGATCAACTAAGTCCCTGTCACTATATTCCGTATTGTATAGAATTCTTAGGGGAGACTTATGCCAGGTCTACTGAGCAATCCAAGGCCAAAACCTAATGAACTTACTGCATATCAATAAATCAAATGGGTCTAGAGCTACCCATTCCAGGATTTTGAATATGGACTGTGACTTAAATAGCACATGAAGGAGGGACATATTTATCTCCTGATGACTGCCACGCCTTTGGAAAATGCTACCAATTCATGTGAAACAGAGCACCTCTATGACACTGATCAAGAGGAACCTGGATGAGTGGATGAGGCACTATAAATTCTTACTGGGGATAGCCCCTACAACAGTACTGGACAAGGGCAATCATCACTAAATGCAGTCTTTGGTATTGACTAGTACTGCTACGGTATTACATTGGGTTGAAAGTGATAGGCTTAAAATTACCTCTGGGTCAATAGCCTAGTAATCTCCTATGATCCCCCTATGATCCTATGTCCTCAGGCAAAGTGCTAAGGGCTTGCTCTCTCACCAAAAGGTCTGCCAGTCTTTCAAAAGTAGTGACCTGACACCCACTCACTCACCTACCTATGAAAATAAGTGCTTAACTCAGGAATATAATCACGTACACTTTCATCTGCCTTACTTATATGCTCATGAAACATTTTTCTATAAGCTTCGGGTGTTAAATTAAAACATTCCAATAAACATTGTTTAACTTTATCATAGTTTAAACAATCAGTATCAAACAATTTAGAAATAGCATTTACAGCTTTACAATGGAGTAAGGGGGTCATGAATTGTACCCAGAGCCCTTGGTCAATATTATACTGTTTACATACTCTTTCAAATATATGACTGAAACTATCAAAAGTATCACTGTCTGTAAACTGTGGAAGAAATTTACTGACCTTATTTTCTTCTGGGGTTCAGTTATTTCCATCCCCATTACGTCCATGTCCCTGAAAAAGAGTAAACATCTTCCGCTCATGATGATGCTGCTTCTCATTTTCTTCAGCCTCCAAATGCCACATTCTCTCTGCTGATTCAAATTCCAAATATCTGGCCTCCAGTTTAAGTGTCTTTAATAACTCCAGATGGATTTTTAAGTCCTCTGAGGAAAAGGTGAACTATCCTGTTTCTGCGGACTGCAAATCCCCATTGCCAGACTGATTATCCTCCTGATTTCTGGTCTGGACTACAGCTGTGACTAAGGCTGAAGTAATTTTGTCCTTAGTCAGGTTGGCATGCACCAGTCCTCTGGCTTCACACACTTTGGCCAACTGGTTCTTTGTCAGCTTGCCATGATACTCTGCTTACATCTTTGCCTGCTTTCCCTGACTAGTGTAACTAAAAAAAAAAAATAAAACAGTGAAAATGAAACTGTGTATATTTACCTTGTGGCTGCTGAGAGTGCACACATCTTCAGTGACAAATGCTAACAGGCAACAGAAGTTCTATTAATACCCACACCATTGCTCACTAATATGCGATGTCCCTCTTTTGGGACAGTGATCAAGGAGTCTCAATCCTCACTATGGAGACACTGGTGAGGGACATTCACTTGGAACAAAAATAGATACACACAGTATTTCCAGATGCAGCTCTCTGCGCCAAGCACAATTTGTCTAAAGAGCACACAGGAAACACACTCCTTTCCTAGGGGCTGTGTTTTTCTCTCTCTCAGCAGGCCTCAAATAAGCCTCCCCACTGACCACAGCTGTAGAGTTGAGTCGTTAGCCAAATGTTTCAAGCCAAGAGTTCCACCACCATCTGTGTGAAACCAGTGTTCTGTGTCCCTGCTTCAAGTAGCTGACACACACACTCTTGAGATTTGATTTTCACACAGACACACACACACACACACACACACACACACACACACACACACACACACCTGGGAAAGGCTAGCACTGATTTTCCACTGTGCCCCCTCTACCTACACTATAATGTAATTACTGCCACCAGAACATCCCAAAGCCAGTTACTCTAAGGCTTTTACCAGGATATCCAATTATACTTAATAAGGCTTTCAGGAGTGACTTCAGTATCACCAAATAAATATAAGTAAACTCAAATGTTAAAATATTCTCTAAACGACCAGCCATAATGAAAAGTTTAAACATAGTTAATAATAAATAATAAAGGAAAATGAAAATATTAAATATGTATTTACAACAAACACCAGAGTTTCAATCACAGGAAATATTAAAAGTAACAGAGATGGATAGATTCATACAGATTCAGAAAAACAGTACTTAACTTATGTCACTATATTTTCCTGACTGATCTAAATAATTACTATTCCCTGCTTACTTACTAAATCAAGGCATGATGAAGTGGTTGAGTGATCCTTCTTTGTCAGGTTTCGAAAACAGACTGCCCTGAGACTTCTGTCTCATCTAGTATTAAAATATAATTTTGTGCTGGATTACAAAATGCCATCATACACATCTGGTTATCTGAAGTCTGGTTCCCACACTACCCCTTTACTATAAACTGAACCAGAATCTAGCACATATGTGCTACCATACACACACACATACACAAACACACACACACACACACACACACACACACACACACACACACACACACACACACACACACACACACACACACACACACACACACACACAGACACACCTGGGAAAGGCTAGCACTGATTTTCCACTGTGCCCCCTCTGCCTACACTATAATGTAATTACTGCCACCAGAACATCCCAAAGCCAGTTACTCTAAGGCTTTTACCAGGATATCCAATTATACTTAATAAGGCTTTCAGGAGTGACTTCAGTATCACCAAATAAATATAAGTAAACTCAAAGGTTAAAATATTCTCTAAACGACCAGCCATAATGAAAAGTTTAAATATAGTTAATAATAAATAATAAAGGAAAATGAAAATATTAAATATGTATTTACAACAAACACCAGAGTTTCAATCACAGGAAATATTAAAAGTAACAGAGATGGATAGATTCATACAGATTCAGAAAAACAGTACTTAACTTATGTCACTATATTTTCCTGACTGATCTAAATAATTACTATTCCCTGCTTACTTACTAAATCAAGGCATGATGAAGTGGTCGAGTGATCCTTCTTTGTCAGGTTTCAAAAACAGACTACCCTGAGACTTCTGTCTCATCTAGTATTAAAATATTATTTTGTGCTGGATTACAAAATGCCATCATACACATCTGGTTATCTGAAGTCTGGTTCCCACACTACCCCTTTTCTATAAACTGAACCAGAATCTAGCACATATGTGTTACCATACACACACACACACACACACACACACACACACACACACACACACACACACAAACAACATTGGTAAGATGTTTTACAGTATCTGGAGGTTGTAAAACAGAACTGTAAGATACAATATTTATGGCCTAAACCAGATAATTTAATTTTGGACTATTTTTCAATGTTAGCTGGACTGAGATTAACCTGTTCTCCTCCAGCATTCTCTCACAATACATTCATATCAACAGTTGCAATACAGTCTATGATACAAGTGTATTTCTTTTCTGTCCAGCAGGACCACTGCTGGTACATTTTTTTAACACAAGAAGCTTTACAAATACATTTTTCAACACAAACATCTGTACAAATCAGCTTGATATACAAGTGACATATAATTCTTTACAGAACTATGTTGCACATCCACTGCCCTACTTCCACTGGCATAGCTGCCAATATCTCACATCATCCCAATCTATATTGCTGTTATTTGAGGAATACACCAGGCAAAGAAGATCAGATGAGGAACCAAGCTCTGTGCATTAAGTGGGTGCACTGGTTTGAGGAGCAGCGGATGGATAGATGTATAATGATTACTTTTTCTGTTTTATGAAATGAAATGCATCTGATTGTGTTTACAGGCCTATATATTTGACATTAAAATGTACATTGATTAGAATGCAATGGGTAACCATCATGAATCAGTAAAGTAAGTGAAATTATCACACTGTAGCTGTGTTTACAACTGTGATTTAAATCCATTGAAAAATCATGTAGCATTAAGCCATTGTTTCAGCACAGTTTTTGAATTGTACTCCACAATCTAAATAATAGGTGGGTTGTATATCTGTCACACATGTTTAGCATTGGTTGTTTTGTGTACAAGTCTTACTGCTTTTATTGTTGTTAGCAAGCCCTGGTCTATACTTGTATGTATAGCTGTAGTTTCTGATGATGTGTGTAGTGTGCCTTTTCATAGATGGGATAAGTAGTTACTGTGTCAGTCTTTGTATTGTGGTTTAAAGATTCTGTAATATGCCCTTTAGTTTGATATACTGGTACTGCATCTACCTAACATTCATTGAGTAGTTTTGTTAAAATGCAGGGCAGCCACGGTGGTGCAGTGGTTAGCATTGTCAGCTCACAGCAAGAAGTTGTCTGGTTCGATCCTCGGCTGGGGTGCCTTCTGTGAAGAGTCTGCAAGTCCTCCCTGTGGTCACGTGGGTTTCCCCTGGGTGCTCCGGTTTCCTCCCACATCCCAAAGACATGCAGTAGGTGGATTGAACACTCTAAATTGGCCCTAGGTGTGTGTGTGTGTGTGTGCCTCCTGTGGAAGGTTGGGCGCCAGGCTGGCAACTCGACACTGTAAAACTCCACTGCCAATCATGAGCAAACAGGTGATCTGCTGTGGCGACCCCTAACTGGGAAAAGCCAAAAGAAGAAGAAGGTTTTGTTAAAATGCAGTTATAACCTGAAACTTGTTTAGATAGATATTTCTTTGCAGAAGATCATAATCAGCACACCCTGCAGTTCAGTATTGGTATTGTATCTGCCAAACGCTTTAGGTGTTTTTGTTAAAATGCAGTTATAGCCTAGGTTTATTTATTTATTTATTTGCTTTTTGTTAACTGGGAAAGTCCATTGGGCCAACAGAATCCATTTTCCATCGAGGTCCAGGGAGAAAAGCTCCACAATACAAGAAATTGACAGTTTTAAGTTACAAAGAAATTGCAAAGAAATTGCAAAGACATTACACTCAATTGCAAGGAAATAGTATGTACAAGTGTTACGATGAACCTGAAACAGGAGAATCTTTTAAGTAAAATTGCAATCTTATACCATCAGCATAAGGTAAGTATTTACAAGGCATATTATGACTATAATCTCTACATACAGTAGTACTATTCCATACAAAGAATAGCAATGACAAGCAGTAAGGTAGTCTACATATTCCTGGGGGGGGGTGCTGGTTCAAGTTCACTTCCAGCATGAGGAAAGGTAGATATGAAGGGAAGTTTTGAAATGGGAGGGGTTTTGAGTTGTTCTGATGGTTAGAGGCAAAGCATTCCAGTTCTTGGGTATTGAGAATGTGTAAAGAAGCTGGCCGTGTGGGAGGTTAAGTTTACTGATACTTATGCAGATGGACATTTCTTTGCAGCAATTCATAATCAGCAAGCATCATCATGATGTATGCATTTTGCACTAATTTTAGTGGATAATGCACATAGTTGTACACATACAATGCTGTTAGTACAACATATATTACATTCTCATATGTCACAAGCTGTAGTGCTTGAGTATATAATACATTTGCTACTGTTATATTCATTGTATTGATGTATGTTCAGCCAGTTATCATGGTGTGTGGCTCAGATGTTTGTCATCTGGATTGCCTGTTGTCCACTATACTGTCATTTCACTTTCTCCTTATTTTAATAATGACACTTGGTGGCTGTTTATATAAATCATTACATGTAGGCAGTACATAGATTTGAGCAATGATATGTTTTTACAATGCTACTGACCCAAGTGGGTGTCTCTAAGCCTATACAGGTTTTCACAAAAGAATACTGATATCCTGTTTATGAATACGACATTGAGGGCCAGGCATGTATAAGGTATCTCTGTCCATAGTAGATGTGTGGCATTTCCTGTGTAAATTTGATCATTTTCATATTAAGTACTGCTATGCTCTTCAGGGGAAGGTTTTGTATGATAGAAATTTGCTTTCCTTTTCTGTTGGGTTTTGCAATTAATCTTGACAGAACATACAACCTGTGAACATTCCAGGCATTGATGATAAATGCATGCAAGGCCACTACCAGCATCTCCCAATGCTGATGGTGACAAAATCATCAATGATGATGAGGCAAATGGACCCTCCCCTGCCCAATCCATCATGCTTGAAGCCTGGAGGAGATGATGTCAGGACCAGAATTGAGATAATTATTGGGAGGAAATCCATGTGGTTGTGACAGATGTGTTCTGAACCCAGATGACGGGCATGATGAGGACATTCTTTCTGGGTATGGCAAGGGCTATGCACGATTAATTCAGGAATATAGCGTATGAGGTCATTCATATATCAACCCTGATATAGCTGTAGTCACAGAAACCTAGCTGTAACTTCACTTAAAAGACAATGAAATACAACCTCCAGGTTATAACATTTTCAGACTTGACAGAATATAGAATGTGGAGGAGTATAAATTATATACAAAAACTCCCTAAAACTTAACCTTTGCTCACACCCTTTACACAAATTTTACAAAAAAGAATATCTCATAGCATATCTCAGACTTAACAACCGGAAAGCCGTTTGCATCACCAAACTTTACATACCACCAGGACAAAACAGTAACACAGCAGAGCAACTTCTGTACTGGCTATATAACATATACCACAGGAAACCATTGTAATGGGTGACCTTAACATAAACTGGGACCCAAAAGACACAAGCACCCCATCAATGAACTAATTTGGTTCTCACAAATAAAAGATAAAACCATGTTACGTAAACACACAAACAAGGAATCCACCCTAGAATGGATTCTTGCAAAAAAAAAACAAATTACATAATTTCCTCTGGCTGCCTTGCTGTCATTATCAGTGACCATCTGCAAATTTATGCTGTTAGAAACTATCCTGACATATGCAAACAGGTAGGTTACAAACAGGGACAGAATATAAAATGCTTTAATTCAAGTGACTTCATCTCAACAATCAAGCTCTACAGGTGGAATATCCTAAGGACCATGCAACTAGATGATGCTGTAACCCATTTCAATAAAATTTTTTTAAACATCATCAGTAGCCATGTACCACTCACCACAAGAGAGTTAGGTCAAATCCTGTAGCCTAGTAAACTCATTACATCCGACTGACGCCTCCAGGGGCATCTGCAGTTAACTTCTACTGACGCCTCTAGGCATCAAATATTGCTTGTTCATATTTGCATCAATAATTCCAAAACCATGCCATGCACAAGGTTTTAAAATATTTCATCTTAAAGCTTATAAAATGGCAAACTCAACTGCATTAATATTTGATCTTTATCTAGTCCAGGTAAATAGATATTAGCTGCTGTTTTTATGATATTAATTTATATAGCTATAATCTTCATATTTTTATAAATATCGCAACAATCAAGTAACAGATAGAACCCCTTAGCCTTATATGAAAGCTTTCAACTACATGAATAAAATGCTGCTTACAGTATGTGTGTAACTTGAGTGGTTGCTGAGATATTGTAAGTTGTTTACAAAATATTGCAAATGTAATTCTTACTGTGTTTACTTTGACATATAAAATTATGTTTACGACCTAAGACCTAAAGAATAATACCACTATAAAAATATTTTGTGCTGAAGAGTTTGTCATTTATAGTTCTTTCATAACCACTATGGTTCCAGAGATATGAGCATTTGTTTGAAATGCAAGGACATAGTTTGATTCTGTCAAAAGGCTTAGGCTCCACCCATTGAAAGTTACAGTGCAAACTTCCTGAGCTCCATTGGAGGGAATGAGATAACAAAAGACACCAGGCAAATTCTTCTAGACACAGCATGTAAAATATGGTCCAAAAACAAAACCCAATCCAACCACCAACACTTAAGAAATCTTGCAAAAAAATTAATAAATAATGACAAAAAAATCCTACCTCACCAACCTTCAGTTAACACACCAAAAGAATCCCAAGCTATTTTGGTTCTTCATAAACTAACTACTACACCCTGTCCAAACAAGTACTCCCACATCAACAGCCAGTAATAACCTAGACAATGCAGACACCCGGTTTGACTCCCACTTTATCAACTCAGTACACTCTATTACTTATCAAAGCTCTCTCACCATTCTCATTGTCCCATCCTCATCTAATAACAATAATATATCCTTCCCTTTTATATCGCTCCCAGCCAGCTCCATAAAACATACCTACAAAAACTCAAACCAGCAACCTTAGCAGCAGACAGCCTACAAACAGAATACCTAAAACTGGTTAGTGAAACTCTAAGCTTCCCAGTTACTATACTAATTAACCAAACCATCACAAAACACCATGCCCCAGCCATCTGGAAGAAATCTTTCATAATTCTAGTCCACAAAGGTGACAATTCAACTGACCTGTCTTTCTAAAGACCCATAGCTATACTACCACCGCTATCAAAAATACTAGAAAAATGTGCCCTGTACCAGCTCCTCAAAACCTTACCCAAAATAATCTTCTCTCTATGACCCAGCATGGCTTCCATCCAGTCATAAAAAAATTACTGCTCTTATTAGCTTTCCCAGTGCTATCAACCACAATAGAAGCAATGGCAACCTAGTATCAGCACTCTTCTTGGATCTTCAAAAGGCCTTTGACACAGTTTCCCATCCAAAACATTTCATTGAACTCTCCTCCCTAGGCATACCTCTCAACTGTACCAAATTCCTTGGAATTTCTGGGTTTTAAGGCTAAAATAATGTGGTGCCACAAACTCCCTAGTGGCCCCCTTCAAATCACATTTTTTTTCTTTTATTTACTGTTTTTTCATTAATGCTGACATTATCACACATCACCATCATATCCTGCATCATCATCAGCATGTAGGGGGTGTATGTAATGATGTCAGCATCCTGAGACCATGCCTGACCCTGAACAGCTTGTGTGGTTGGAGTGAATACCCAATGTATTTGAAAACTTGGATATTCTAGATGGCCTTTCTGACACCCATCAGCAGATAATTCTTTAAAATTAGTTTAAGAAACTAGACATAATCCTTAACCTATGTAGTGGAAAACTAAGTAATCAATACTATCTTACTTTCACTCACAGTCAGAATAAAATCGGTAACGAAAGCGGGAATTTTTAATTTGACACAACCAAATTGTGTTGCAGTCCCTACAGTTAACGGTGTGCTTTTTTTAATTTGTAGTCAATGCAATCAACTGCACATTATTTAAATTTGACTTCAGAAGTAAAATGCAGTGGTTGTAATCTCAGGTCAGCATGGAATCCCACAATATGAAGTTTATTCTTGGGTTGTGTATGTTAAACAGATTTAAAAGCAGGAAGACCTAGCATTCTGCATCTAAGTGCTTGCATGTAGTCCTTTTTGCAGCACTCCTATGCCTAACACACACAACATACAGTAGTTTCACAAGGGTAAAAAATTAGATGAGCTATAAATCCTTCACCAGATACCCCGAAAACAGTCCCTAGTTCCCTTACTAGCATTAAGGGTCTTAATAGCTTCCTTTTCTTGGAAAGCATGCTATGGTATCATATCGTCTACTGCTGAAATGAACCCAGAAATAAACTGGAGACACTTATTTCCTGATGCCGGATGATTTAATAACAAAAAAGCATGCCCCATGACATTTGTACAGTAAAATGCAAACCTCGCCACATGGACTGCTACTTAAAATTGCTGCAAATATCAACCCCATAAACCTGACACTACACATGTGGGACAACTAGTCATTAATTTCTTGTCTACCCTGAAAAGGCTATTCGGTATGCGAGCAATGAATTGCATGAGGCAATAACTTCTTATGCATGCATTTTACAAACTTCACACAGATTTCTTTCTTCCCTGTACTTAAATCTGCAGCAAGCAGTCTCTCCACCGTCATCCACATGTATTTTCTTTTCCACAGAAGCAAATCAACTGTTGCCGATACTTTTCCAAAATATGTTGTCTGTGTTTCTACAGTGGCTAGTGCATTACAGTTTGCAGTGGCTTTGCACAGTAAGCACATACGAACACAAGAGCCATGGATTTGGTTTCCCCCATTTGATGCTGTCTTGCCTGTGCTTGCTGTAGTGCCCTGCATTTCTTAAAAAATGCTTGAATGCACTTTCCCATTACTGGAAAAAGGAGAAGCTGCCCTCTAAATGAGAGAGAGAGAGAGCGAGAGAGAGAGAGAACCAAGGCTTGTCCTGATCTCTTGTTACTAGAGTTGCACGAATGTTATTAAACCTGTCACAACTGGCTTTGTTTTCAGCACTTTTCATAGTGCAAGATAGTTGTATGCTTGGATCTAAGACCAAAGAGTGATGGAGACAGGTACAGATCAGAGGAGCTGTGCAGTCATAAAGTCCTAAAGCTGTGTCCAAAATCCACAAACAGTTCTGAGGATAGCTAAGACCTAAATAAATTAGACTTGTGCAAGTGGAGAGTGGACAGTCATAGTTGTTTACAAAAGATTTGCCACTGCACATCAAACTGTCCAGATGGGGCTGTTATGTCATTTAATAACTGTCCTGGCAATCTTTTGCTCTGGAGACCAGAAAATGAACGTTGGCACTGTAAAAGCTATACTGTCTGCACACATTAGGTGTGATGGTAAGTTATATGTAGTCCTTCTGGTGATATATTGTTTTGTACAACAGATGCTTGGTGCTCACATTAGCAGTCTGGCTTAGCAATTAGGAAGGATCTGATTGGTAGATTTAACAATACATAGAGGTTTACCAAAATTATTTTTTACTGCATTCTTCCTTTTAAATATACAGTATGCTGCCACTTAGTGATAGGTAGATGTGCAGATAGCAGGTGCAGTAACTTGGGATGTGTGACATCACTCTTTAGAGAAGTAGATTACTGGGGAAGCATTAGAGTAAATGTGCAGAGTAGGGCTGTATAGTCGGTAATGCAGACATTGAGTCATGCAGATTGAGAGAGACAGTGGTAATTGGAATGGCTGCTGGTGCAGAGTTTGTGCATGAGTCCCAATTATACTCTCACGTTGTCAGGCAGTGCAGGCACTGTGCAGTCTCACCTCCTGCACAAGTGCACTTTTTCTCTGCTGCTCTCCTCTGCATTCATAATACTAGTCGTGCCTTTCCTTCCTAATTAAAATTCACCATATGGATCACTGACACATGTCTAAATCTGACCATTAAAGAAGATAAGGTCCAAAATAGAGAGCTCCAGTTTATAACTTGATATGTATCATTTTATTTATTTAATTTAAAAGGTATCCTGGAAAAACACTTTTTAGTGTATCTGTTTTTTCTGTTATTAATCTGTGTGGCAAATGTTCTTGCTAAGTATCAATAAAATTAATGTCGAATTCCATAGTGACTCCCTTTCAATATTTCATTTTTATGTGATAGGGGTACCATGACTGTATATCTCTGCCCACCAGCACCTCACATATGCACACACCTAAGTCTCTGTTTATACCTTAGCACCATCATAAATATGTATGTGTGTGTGTGCCCACTAATGTTGTCTTTTCTTAATGAGCTACAACTTTTCTGCGACATGGGCATACCTCTCAATCTCTCAGAGCAAGAAATCTGGACAAAGCCAAAAATAATGACGGTGAGACAAAAGCCCAAAAATAGGGACAGATTTTAAATATTGTTCCTGTAGGGATATGAAGTCTGACATTCAAATGTTTGTCATTATTTGTTATTATTTAGTGACTTCAATCTTCATGTTGGTATCCCACAATTCCAGTGGAATGGGCGGGTAATTTGATTATGTATGAGAATTTTATGTTAACCAGCATCCCGATTTTTGGCAAGTTGTACCTACTTTCCATGGGCCTTTTTCCAGATTTTTGATGCTTCCAGGTTGAGAGGTATGTCCCTAGGTCTAAATAAGTCATGTCACACCTAGTTTCATAGCTATTTCATAAACAGACAACAATCAGTAAAACAGAAACAAGCATTCTCCTCTTTCCTTCCTGTCACAGTTGGAGTCCCACAAGTATCAATACTGAGTCACTTCTATTTAATATATTTGTAAACAAACTGCCACAAAAAGCAAATATAGCTCAGTATGCAGATGATGTAACCCTCATCTGTTTTGTGGACATCAGCAATATTACTGCAACACTGTTCACATAAATCTTCCGACTCAAATCCTCCAGGAAATCACACAAGAGTTTTTCTCATTTTTTGATTCCTGGCTTGACAATGCAGACCTACTCCTAAATGCAAAAAAGCCAATGCTCTAATGCTCTTTTTACCCAAACACTTTAATATTCAATAACACAATTTCCATATTGTCTCATCTGACAATGCAAAAATTCAAAATGTGACAGAAACCAAATTACTTTGATTACTCCTAGATGACAAACTCAGATACAAGTAACATATTCTCCAAATTATCAAAAATTCATACAAAAAGGCTTCCTAAAATGAGCAAATTAGTATCTTACAGTATCCATAAGAAAATCTATAGCAACCTACCTACTGCCATTTCTGTTGTACGTGTCACCTATCTTCAGTAATCTCAACAATACACTCACGTTCAAATCTGACACACGCTGTAATAAAATAGTAAGATTCCCCAAATATTCATCTCATAAAACCCACCACTGCACAGCCTTAAAGAACATATATTTATATTTCCTGTCCCTAGTTCCCTTACTAGCATTAAGGGTCTTAATAGCTTCCTTTTCTTGGAAAGCATGCTATGGTATCATATCGTCTACTGCTGAAATGAACCCAGAAATAAACTGGAGACACTTATTTCCTGATGCCGGATGATTTAATAACAAAAAAGCATGCCCCATGACATTTGTACAGTAAAATGCAAACCTCGCCACATGGACTGCTACTTAAAATTGCTGCAAATATCAACCCCATAAACCTGACACTACACATGTGGGACAACTAGTCATTAATTTCTTGTCTACCCTGAAAGGCTATTCGGTATGCGAGCAATGAATTGCATGAGGCAATAACTTCTTATGCATGCATTTTACAAACTTCACACAGATTTCTTTCTTCCCTGTACTTAAATCTGCAGCAAGCAGTCTCTCCACCGTCATCCACATGTATTTTCTTTTCCACAGAAGCAAATCAACTGTTGCCGATACTTTTCCAAAATATGTTGTCTGTGTTTCTACAGTGGCTAGTGCATTACAGTTTGCAGTGGCTTTGCACAGTAAGCACATACGAACACAAGAGCCATGGATTTGGTTTCCCCCATTTGATGCTGTCTTGCCTGTGCTTGCTGTAGTGCCCTGCATTTCTTAAAAAATGCTTGAATGCACTTTCCCATTACTGGAAAAAGGAGAAGCTGCCCTCTAAATGAGAGAGAGAGAGAGCGAGAGAGAGAGAGAACCAAGGCTTGTCCTGATCTCTTGTTACTAGAGTTGCACGAATGTTATTAAACCTGTCACAACTGGCTTTGTTTTCAGCACTTTTTCATAGTGCAAGATAGTTGTATGCTTGGATCTAAGACCAAAGAGTGATGGAGACAGGTACAGATCAGAGGAGCTGTGCAGTCATAAAGTCCTAAAGCTGTGTCCAAAATCCACAAACAGTTCTGAGGATAGCTAAGACCTAAATAAATTAGACTTGTGCAAGTGGAGAGTGGACAGTCATAGTTGTTTACAAAAGATTTGCCACTGCACATCAAACTGTCCAGATGGGGCTGTTATGTCATTTAATAACTGTCCTGGCAATCTTTTGCTCTGGAGACCAGAAAATGAACGTTGGCACTGTAAAAGCTATACTGTCTGCACACATTAGGTGTGATGGTAAGTTATATGTAGTCCTTCTGGTGATATATTGTTTTGTACAACAGATGCTTGGTGCTCACATTAGCAGTCTGGCTTAGCAATTAGGAAGGATCTGATTGGTAGATTTAACAATACATAGAGGTTTACCAAAATTATTTTTTACTGCATTCTTCCTTTTAAATATACAGTATGCTGCCACTTAGTGATAGGTAGATGTGCAGATAGCAGGTGCAGTAACTTGGGATGTGTGACATCACTCTTTAGAGAAGTAGATTACTGGGGAAGCATTAGAGTAAATGTGCAGAGTAGGGCTGTATAGTCGGTAATGCAGACATTGAGTCATGCAGATTGAGAGAGACAGTGGTAATTGGAATGGCTGCTGGTGCAGAGTTTGTGCATGAGTCCCAATTATACTCTCACGTTGTCAGGCAGTGCAGGCACTGTGCAGTCTCACCTCCTGCACAAGTGCACTTTTTCTCTGCTGCTCTCCTCTGCATTCATAATACTAGTCGTGCCTTTCCTTCCTAATTAAAATTCACCATATGGATCACTGACACATGTCTAAATCTGACCATTAAAGAAGATAAGGTCCAAAATAGAGAGCTCCAGTTTATAACTTGATATGTATCATTTTATTTATTTAATTTAAAAAGGTATCCTGGAAAAACACTTTTTTAGTGTATCTGTTTTTTTTCTGTTATTAATCTGTGTGGCAAATGTTCTTGCTAAGTATCAATAAAAATTAATGTCGAATTCCATAGTGACTCCCTTTCAATATTTCATTTTTATGTGATAGGGGTACCATGACTGTATATCTCTGCCCACCAGCACCTCACATATGCACACACCTAAGTCTCTGTTTATACCTTAGCACCATCATAAATATGTATGTGTGTGTGTGCCCACTAATGTTGTCTTTTCTTAATGAGCTACAACTTTTCTGCGACATGGGCATACCTCTCAATCTCTCAGAGCAAGAAATCTGGACAAAGCCAAAAATAATGACGGTGAGACAAAAGCCCAAAAATAGGGACAGATTTTAAATATTGTTCCTGTAGGGATATGAAGTCTGACATTCAAATGTTTGTCATTATTTGTTATTATTTAGTGACTTCAATCTTCATGTTGGTATCCCACAATTCCAGTGGAATGGGCGGGGTAATTTGATTATGTATGCGAATTTTATGTTAACCAGCATCCCGATTTTTGGCAAGTTGTACCTACTTTCCATGGGCCTTTTTCCAGATTTTTGATGCTTCCAGGTTGAGAGGTATGTCCCTAGGTCTAAATAAGTCATGTCACACCTAGTTTCATAGCTATTTCATAAACAGACAACAATCAGTAAAACAGAAACAAGCATTCTCCTCTTTCCTTCCTGTCACAGTTGGAGTCCCACAAGTATCAATACTGAGTCACTTCTATTTAATATATTTGTAAACAAACTGCCACAAAAAAAGCAAATATAGCTCAGTATGCAGATGATGTAACCCTCATCTGTTTTGTGGACATCAGCAATATTACTGCAACACTGTTCACATAAATCTTCCGACTCAAATCCTCCAGGAAATCACACAAGAGTTTTTCTCATTTTTTGATTCCTGGCTTGACAATGCAGACCTACTCCTAAATGCAAAAAAGCCAATGCTCTAATGCTCTTTTTACCCAAACACTTTAATATTCAATAACACAATTTCCATATTGTCTCATCTGACAATGCAAAAATTCAAAATGTGACAGAAACCAAATTACTTTGATTACTCCTAGATGACAAACTCAGATACAAGTAACATATTCTCCAAATTATCAAAAATTCATACAAAAAAAAGGCTTCCTAAAATGAGCAAATTAGTATCTTACAGTATCCATAAGAAAATCTATAGCAACCTACCTACTGCCATTTCTGTTGTACGTGTCACCTATCTTCAGTAATCTCAACAATACACTCACGTTCAAATCTGACACACGCTGTAATAAAATAGTAAGATTCCCCAAATATTCATCTCATAAAACCCACCACTGCACAGCCTTAAAGAACATTGGCTAGAACTCAGAAATCTGCTAATCTACTCCTAACTCACCACTGTCACCAAACTTACCTGCAACCCAAATAGTTGTCCCTCTCTGCATAGCATATTATTACCATGCAGCAACAGCAGAACACTATGCTCCAATAATAAATCTCTTTTAGCTGTAACGAAGTCAAAAAACTATGATGGAAACTCATTCTATTCAGACTTTACCTAAAATTGTGGAACTCCATCCCACTAGAGTGAAAACTTACAGAAAAGAACAAATGCTTTAAAAGACTGCTAAAACATTGTCTGCAAGGCACTTGGCTCTG
Organism: Protopterus annectens; assembly: GCF_019279795.1. NCBI lineage: Eukaryota > Metazoa > Chordata > Ceratodontiformes > Protopteridae > Protopterus > Protopterus annectens. The sequence goes on from NC_056725.1 coordinate 325,171,591, forward strand.
CTCCTGCTCTACAACTGGATAATTTCCAGTGAAGAAGGAAATAGAAGCTGCAATACCTCATACAAAATGATTGCTGCCCTGTACTAATTCCCATATGGTGATTATTATAGTCCCCCTTTTATCTACTGTAAACATTTACTTAACTACCTACTTCTACTTATTCTGCAGTCCCCCTCATCGTACCACTGCTTAATAATTTCAACACAAAAGTCAGTCTTTGTCTCACCTTTTTTCTTTTTATTTCTGTTTGCTATAACTTTATAAATATGCACAGGTGATCACTTATCTTCTCCTCTTTACATAGTCACAAACTGTATGATACAAGGTTGGCATTAATCATCTGTTAAATGTAATTATGTATGCAAAAATGTATATGTAACCAAGATGAAAATATTATATAGAATGCAAAATGAAAATGTATTGTATATTGCCTGTGTATGTGAATATTGAAGCTTTCCCCCCTGGGCCTCCACGATAAAGGGGTATCTAAACCAGTCAGACTTTCCATATATATATATATATATATATATATATATATATGGGTCTACGTCTAATGATCAACTGTCACATAGCCGACTTTCAGATAACTGAGATGAAAAGAACGAAACTGCATAAACCCAAACAACAGCTTTTTACAAGGATAAGTAAACACTTGGCCAATGGTTAACAAACCTAATGCCAAGGTAAGTATTACCCACTACAACCATAACCAAATATACCAACTCCAGGATCGCACTACAGTGAAGAGCAGAGCAAGTCGGCCAAAAGTTTAGTTACGCTTGTAAAAAGTTGATGTTTGAGTTTCTGCAATTTTCTTCTTTACACCTCGGTTATTTGAAAGTTGGCTATGTGATAGTCGATCATTAGAAGTAGACATATATATATATATATATATATATATATATATATATATATATATATATATATATATATATGTATATATTTATATATATATATATATATATATATATATATATATATATATATATATATATATATATATATATATATATATATATATATATATATATATATATATATATTTATATATATATATATATATATATATATGTATATATGTATATATGTATGTATGAAAAAACTTCAACCAAGTCCCAGGATAAAAATGAAACACACAATCCCAGTACGGAAGGAACTGCCAAAAATTATATAACAGCCAAGAAATGTATGAACCAAAGTAGATGCGTGGCTTCAAAGAACCAGTCAGCGTGTATTCCAAAAAGGTAGAAGTTTAATAACGTGAGCGCTTTCGCGGTCCTGCCGCTTCTTCAGACGTGAATAAAAAACATTAATAATGATGCTTACATATAGTGAAATTCAAAAAACATCACTTCCTGAACAAAGAACATCACTTCCTGAAGGAAGTAGTTGGATGGCAGAACTTGCAGTGCAACATAAGGGGGGTGCTGCCCTCCTGAGTGTGCCATCCTTCAGATGAGATGTTAAATGGAAGTCAAATCTGCTTATGTTAATGGCAGCTCAGGTGAATATGAAATATCCCAAAACACCTTTCAAAAAGAGTAGGTAACGTTCTCCAATGCCTTGGACAAATTACCTGTAGTAGTATAAATACCATCTCAGCTCCCCCCCTTAAAAGAGGCCACCTGTCTAATGGGACTAACCCAGTCAACAAAGGATAAATAAATATATAAAAGAAAATACCAATATATTTAGACAGAATGAAAGCATATTCTAAATGAACTTATAGTGTCCTTTTTATATAAATCTACCAAGATACACAGTTATGCGTGCACAACTAATTTTGGACATGGCTGGTATATAACATACGGTCATGGTCAGTTTTGGATAGCAAACAGCATTCTATTCTAAGGATACAGCATAACTATGGGCAACATATGTATGTAGAAAAATATACGTGTCCACAAAAATTATCCACAGCAAACATTATAATACAAGTACTTCCAGCTACATAGAGTGGTTTTCAAAGGAAGCCTCACAAATACAAGCAATATCATGATATACAGGTAGTATCTTCCTTGCACTATAGTTATGAACTTATTGAACAAAGACCTATAAAGTCTAACAGCACACTTGATTTGGCATTAACTAAGTGGACATACTTAGGCATCAGGCAGTTGTTCTGATTTTGCTGACTACTGTGGTTCAAGTTTTTCGGATACAATTGTGTAATAAGAGGTGTTGTTGTATGTAAACAACAATTAGTTCAGAAAACAGAGGTTGCTACTTAACTGTGAGACTCTCAGGAAATAGTCAGCATTTTATTGATAAACAGAATAGGGATATCATCAACATTAATTTGCATGGTACACAAGCATCTTTACCACATAGCTATAATAATGTTTTGTAAAATCAGTTATATACTCCCTATGCATTCTTAGCTTAAGGATGCAAAACTTTTAAGTGTTGCATACCTTCTACATGTTAACAGTGTACTGTGCAGTCACCACATGCATAATGCACATTGAAAATGCCTATATTAGTTTTGTATGACAAAATAAATCAAGGAGTTTTTGAATTAGTAGTGTTATTTTAAATAGAGCAGGTTGTTGCCTATTTTCTCCTAATGGTATCCAAAGTCTGCAATGATTTATAAAGATTGTAGTTGTTCTCTACCTAGTTTTTTATTTTAGTAAAATGTACACCTATGTGAACCTTTGCATGCAAGGCATCATAAATAAGAGCGTTAAATTAGCAAAGCTTTAGTTAGACTTGTAGTTGAATACTTTTGTCCTTAACAGGTCATCATATCTGATAACAGTATCCCCAAACAACAGCATGACAGATCTGATGAAAGCTCTGTTAAGGGAAAAGTGTTTCATCAATTTAGTATTCTTTGTTTTTCAGAAAAAAAGTATTGATTTCTCAATGAATTATAAATGATTGATTACCTTAAAGCCTTAACTGAGACTGACTATAGTGCATGGTTCTTTTTTCCTTATTTTAAATTGTCCCAGTCAGCAACTTCAATGCTCAAAAACTGCCAGTTTTCCCAGCTATATATTTATATGTATAGTAAATATATATATATATATATATATATATATATATATATATATATATATATATACACACACACACACAGACACACAGACACACAGACACACACACACACACACACACACACACACACACACACACACACACACACACACACACGATACATGTGCGTGTGTCTATTTGTATACGTAACCATAATATAAATAAGCAACATTGAATTTCTGCACTAGATAAAAGTCTGTCCAGTCAATGTCACAACTCCTTTGCATATAACAAATTAGCACTGCAGCCCTTTAGTTAAGACAAATCTTCGGAATACAATAGTGAAAGAACTTTTGGAATTCCCACTTGTGTCCATATACATATAACCACAATGTAAGCAAAACCAGCATCCATTGCATCATTCACTGGATTAAATCTACTCTGTCAATATAAATATTCATTTGTATATCACACATAATTATTGTTTGCGACATAGCCCCTTTAATTACTCTGAAGTCTTCAAAGTAGCTTGCCGTAAGGCTTTTCAGGACGTCACTTATTATATGTACAGCTGTGATATAAATACTATTTCAGGACCAGTAAATTCACATATTTAATAAGTTATGTCTTTGACTCATGGGCTAGCCTTGGTTTACACAGCTGTTTTGCATTTTTCATTCCAGGCTTATTCTTTTCATTCTTGCTTCATTCCAGAAGGGCTGTTTATCAGAATGCTAATTCATCTGCTTAAAACTGGTTCAAGGTTTAACATGCATTTTCATTCAAAAGCCTTCCTGGAGCTTGTATCCTTTTAATTATTTGTTTTGAAAAATTGGCAAAGGCATAGATGCCTGATTATTATGGTTTCTCTATCAAGGTTATTGGTTGTCTATAGCATCAGCCTTTCACCTTTAAATACACCTATTTGTGTAGATACTTTATATAGAGATTTATTATAGATATATGTGTATATCTATACACCCGTATACACATATAGATAGATATAGATACAAAGATATATTGTACATACATAGATACAATTAAATACTTATACACATGCATATACATATACATATGTATACATAGATATTGTGTATGTATGCTGAGTCTGCCTGTGTCTCTGTCTGTTTGTATATAGATAGAGCTAATTAAAAACATCTAACACAAAAAAGTCAACACGAGACTCACAATAATTGAGAAGGAAACACTGACAGCATTATTTGCCTGCTTAAGGTGTTTGGGAGTTGTCATAATGGTTTAGCTGTTTATCTTACAAACAAATTGTGCTAGCTATTTTCTTCTCCTTTGATCATGGTCTGGATATTGGCTAAATATATAATAATCTACAGACCAACTGTCTAGTGTTTACCTATGAACCAGAGAAAATCACTGAGCAGGAAAATAAAAACATCTTTACAGGGGGTACAAGCCTGCACACCCACTGCTGTTTAAATTTGCACCTCCAAGATTACACAATATAAGGATAGGGCATATTTTCTAAGCCAAGTATTGTAACAATCTTGCAGAAATGAAATACAAAAATGCCAAACACTCCACATTCAAAAATCATTTTTTCATTTACATGTTCCAAGATTTTCTCTTCTAGCACGCAAATAAAGCTATTTTTTTTTGTCAATTATTTTGTCAACCTTTTTTATATCCACTTTTTTCTGTCACCAACTAACTTCATAATTTAAAACATCAGAAGTATTTGAATATTTTTTAAAATTGTTTGCAAAATCAGAATTTTGGAAAATAATTTTGTTGTGGCTTATCAGGCCAAAACCAGGGTATTTTGAGGGTTATAAGAAAGTTGTAGAAAACATACCAGGCCTTTTCTAGAGTGGGCATCATATAAAGTTTGAAGTTAAACTTCAGGAATTTGGCCAGAAGATAAAATATTTTTCTTCCATCATGGCTATCCCATTAGACAATACTTAACCTTTGATATTTGGAGTGAACTTGGAAAAAGTAAATTCTTATAAGCCTGCTTTTACTGGCCAATGATCTTGCATTTTGCTTTTCTCTAAGACTGTATCATGTACCATGGTTCACTGGGATGTTGTCATGCTGTAGCTGTCTCAGGGTTCATGGACACTGCCAGATATTTCAGTACTTCAGCCCCAGGTGTCATGGAAGTAGAAGAAACCACTTATCTACAATCAGGGACTTGCATTAGGAGAAAAATGGAGAATAGGGAGCCTGTTTTAACATGGTTTCAGTGTTCTCCACTTTCATCGCACCTTAAGTTCAAGTACTGAAACATCTAGCTATAACATAAGCTGTAGAGGTAATTAGGTGTGAATAAAAACGAGGGATAAATTACAAGAATTAACTAACCACTGTGCTTCTGGGAGGAAAGTGAGGTGAATAAGAAAAGGCACTATGGGGGTTACAGTGATGGAAGAAAAGCAAAGTCACACTGTTGTGCCACATTGTGCAAAATGTGTGAATGTGATGAAGAAAGACAACAGGCAGCTCAAGCTGTTGCTCATACTGGCAGCCAACTGGTTAATGCACCAAAGAAGAAACAATAAAGTAGGTGGGCAGGAGCAGAGAATGAGTGCCCAGTAAGTTGGACATTTTACTGATTTACAGGTTTATTAAGAGCGATGGAGCAGTGAGGTAGTATAGGGAGGCAAGAAGTGGGATATAGAAGCAGAAGATCGCATAGCAGGAATATTGTAAGGTAAAAATGATGAGGACATTTATATATATATATATATATATATATATATATATATATATATATATATATATATATATATATATATATATATATATATATATATGCATGTGTGTGTGTGTGCATTTATTTATTTTGCTAGCAAAGGACCTCATATTTTATGTAGACAGATACATAGAGATATAAAAATAGATATAGATATTCACAGGTATGCACAGAAATAAAATGAGAGATAAGGAAAGGGGAGGGAGAAATAAACAATGAGATAGGAGTTTAAGGCCGGGACAGGCAGCAAGGGCAGACACACACACACACACACACACACACACACACACACACACACACACACACACACACACACACACACACACACACATAGCCGACCTTAGGCATAGGCCAACTAGGCTCTAGCAGGGAAGATCTTCCAGTATTTATTTGGTGTAGGTAGACCAGGATGGGGGCACTGGGTGGTATGGTAGGGGGCACCATGGAGCCCTTTTACCTAGGGCACCAGTTGATCTAAGGCCGGTCCTGCACACACACACACACACACACACACACACACACACACACACACACACACACACACACACACACACACACACACACACACACAAAACAGGGACAAATATAAACTCAAAAAGAGGAAATATGGGAAACTCATACACAGACAATCAAAGGGTAAACAAATGGCTGGGGATCATACCTCTCAGCATTGTAGCAAAATAGATTTGGACATGGCCAAAAATTATGGGGGGGAAAGGCCCAAAAGTAAGGACATGTTTTAAATACTGCTCTTGTAAACTTAGAAAGTTGCAAAACTAACAAGTTTTGTGTTATCATACATTTTTTTCTGAAAGGATATAGAGTCTAAAACTCAAATGACTGTCATTATTTAGTGACTTCAGTAATCTACGATTTGCCAGAAGACAAGAAATTGTATGAGGAGCAGAGTAAAAATGTGGGTAAAAATTCTGAATATTCTACAAAAATCTGAACCATTTAGAGGTATGCTGGGGATAGAATATGGTACAAGCAGTCTAACAGCTGCTTAACAGCCCAAAAAGACATTACTGGGACAAAGTAGGTGGTGGTTCTGGATCTTGGTAGCAGGAGACACATTCACCCACATGGCCTTATGACATTGTCCAACTGGTCCAGTGAGTCTGCCACTCAGTGTAACAGGGTTGCAGGATGGAAACCAAGTGGGAAACTTCCTTGTCTACTGTTGCCACCTCTACTTACTGCAGCTCTGGCATACACAGAGCTAGGTTTTTTGGCGGGGGGGGGGGGGGTGTTACCTTCCTAGGTTTGTCCAGAAACCTTCCCAGATTAGGACTTCCCTTCCAGGTCCCAAACCTCAGCTGCAGTTGGGGCAGCATCATGCCACAGCTCATAAAGTTGCTGATCTCGTGAGCCAGGGTGACCTGCATTCACATGTAGGTGTTTCATATTCAACTACAGGAGTTCAACTGCCAGCAGCATGCCTACATGGAGCACAAGGACTTGTAGGGTGAGCATATATTACATATTATTATATTGTGATATATTTGTATCCATAGGGCACACAACTGCTACAGTGGCCTGCACTGTGGTGGCAGGACAGGTAGCTTACATCCTTCTAAGTTGGGAACTGCTGATTGAGGGCTCAGTGTCTGTTATTCTAAAAGTGTATTAGTTCTGGTTTAAGCACTTGGGCTTCAGGCCAGTTATTTTACATTAAGAAGGTTCGTGGTCTGCACTCTTGTGGGAGGAGAGGCTGGATTCTGCCCTTCTGAGCTGGGAATTTCTGGTTAAAGGCTTATAGTGCCTGCATATTTGAACTGTTTCTTACTGAAATTGGTACACCTTGTTTGCTGTAGCATAGACTAGATCCAGGCCTGCTGAATCTAGCTTTGATTGTATGCTTGTTGCTTGTTTGCTTGTTATTTCCCTGAAACGCTAATCCCACCTAAAACGCAGCTTTTCAGTGCTTCTGTGGATCCCTAGTGATATCTGCATTGCTTACTGTACTTATTTCCTTGTTTCACTTGAAAGAAAGTTACTGTTCGTCGTTTTTGCATTTAAGTTACCTGTAACACATTGCATTTAAGTTACCTGGCACATGCTCACTAAGTCAGCACTAAAAAATTAAAAGCACTACACCCTCACAAACTCCCCTTGAGTACCTTGTTCCCCATTGGCCCTTTTTTCAATTATAAAGGAATTCCCAATACTATTCTAGCATGTCAAAAGGTCAGTTGTCAATCTCCTCTCTGGTCCAGCTGGTGAATCTGGGAATCTTGAGGCAATGTTACAACTGCCTCATGTACACAGACAACCCTCTCCTCCTCCCAACAAATTCCAACACATGTGAGAGATGCAACCATATAGCCAAACTGGAGGCTAAGCTCTCTCAACTCAGTACTGGCATAGCCAGTCAGGACGAGAAGGAAACCACACTCACTACAATTCCAGCCTCAAATAGACCTACCACGACAGCAAACCAAACACATAAACACACAAAAACATACTCAGAGGCTCTAAATAAAAATATGCCTAAGAAGCAGAGACCTCCAAAGCAGACACCCAAGCAACCGCTACCCTAAAACAAAACACGTGCAACACATAGCTCACAAAGCCAGTGTGCCAAATAGTCACAGCCCTTAAGGCTAAACAACACACCTGATACACTTGTAATAGGTGACTCTATCGTCAGGCACACTGACGTCCCGCTCACCAAGCTGAACAAGGAGAAGGTCACGGTGAGCTGCCTGTCGGGCTCTAGGATCCACCAGATAACACAAGCACTCAGGTCACTCCAAGGCAAGTACAAATATGACTCAGTCCTTGTCCATGCTGGTGTGAATGACCTGAGATGTACCTCCCTGGACTACATGAAAAGAGACATAGAGGAGCTCCCTGAGCATGTAGCCCAGGCCGGTATGACCCTGACCTTGAATAGCATCTTACCCTCACCAAGAATGATGCCACAATATGAAGACAAGATGATCAATTTCAACAATTGGCTTAAGTATTGGTGTCATTCAAAGGGGATCCAATGCCTGTCAGCCTGGGATGACATGCTCGACAAGCCACGATGCTTCACTAGGGACGGCTTGCACCTGTTACCCCTGGGCTTTCGGATATTGGCAAAGGCTCTTGCTACCCCCATAGTGCCTTTTGGCTAAAGAAATTCTAGCTGTACTCAGTTGCTTACCACCTACTCAGAGGTGATCTATGCCTGACGTATAAAGCCATGTCCAACCCAGAATTAATGGACATGCTCCACCTCAGGAAATCCAAATCCCTTAAGAGCTACACACTCCAGGGACATAAACCTCAGCACAGAAATAAATAGGACATGCTGGAGGGACAGATTCATATCCCAGAGGCTGCCCGCTCTCTGGAACAGAATCCCAGTCCATGTTAGGCAGAGCCCCTCACTGACCCTCTTCAAGAGAAATCTTGACAAGTGGATGTGAGATTGTAAGTTCACACCTGGGATCTCTTCTGTGTCCCTGCTAGACAGGGGCACAGTAAACTAACCTTAAAAGGGCTATCTTCTGTGACCTACTCTACAGAGGCACAGTAAATCGATCTAAAAGGATGGCAAAAGCCAAACACACTCTGGCTAGGCTTGTAAATGCCCCAGGACAGATAGCCTAGTATAAACCTATGAACCTATGAACCTAAGGCTCAAAAGACAAACTCACCTCCATAGGTATCACAAGGGATAAGAAACTACGAGTAATGCTACTCAACGCCAGAAGTCTAAACCTCAAGATGCACGCACTCGAAACTCTCCTTAGCATGGAGAACATCGATATCTGTGCAGTAACAGAAACCTGGTTCAAGGCTCCCGAGAGCACCCCAGCACTACCAGGTTATACCTCATACCATGCTTTTCGGCCCCAAAACTTGGACTGAACCACAAAAGGAGGGGGAGTATCAATATTCGTCAAAGATACCCACACCTCCAGGTTGGTGGCACAGCACAAAGCATCAGAGACTATCCATGTGCAACTAACAGTGGGTAAAACTGCCTTCTAGTTTATAGCCTGCTACAGACCACCCTCCCAAACCCAGGAACCCCACTCGGCCTTCCTGAGAACACTGGAAAATATGAAGGTCTTTCCAAACACCATTATATTGGGCGACTTCAACTACCCAAACATAGACTGGGAGCATTACTCTAGCTCCAACACCCTAGCCCAAAGGTTCCTAGAATTTATAAACTCAAATGCTATGGAACAACTAGTTACCACTCCCACAAGAGGGGAAAACATACTGGACCTGATCATCATCAACATGGGGACTCTATGCTCCAGACCAGAAGTGTATCCCTCACTGGTAAGATCAGACCATAAACTAATCTCACTGGATATTCACATCCCGACCCCACCCCCTGCCCAGAAAACCACAGTGAAAAACTTCTCTAAAGCAAATTTCACACTCCTCAAAACCGAGGTGGAATCCTTCAAAGCCCCGGGCCTGTGGAAAATATGGCCCAGACCGCAGAATCCTTTATAAACACATTCTATGAACACCTTCAGGAATGCATGGATCATGCAATCCCAAATAAAACCAAGACCCAATCCTCCAAAGGCAGACGTCCTGTCTGGTGGACCCCAGCCATAAACAAACTATACAATAAAAGGAGGAAGCTACTACATGATAGAGCAAAATCCCAAAAAGGGAAGGCATCTCTGATCAGTATTAGCAAAAACTACGGGCACTCATAAAATCGTCTAAGGCCAGCTTCGAGAGAAAAATTGCACAGGACACTAAGGATAATCACAAGGCTTTCTTTAGTTATGTTAGGAACTTGGGTGGGAATTCGCAGATATGCTCAGAATTAGTCCAGAATGACAATAAATACACCGAACCCACAGACATTGCCAACATTGTAGCTGACAGCTACAGTGCAAACCTCTCCCTCCTTCCCCACCAAAAGGGCAAATATCTATCCCAGCAGAGTGCTGCCCCCCTGACATCTCAGATGCTCAGGTAAGAGCCGCCCTCTCCAAAGCAAAAAACACAGCATCAATGGGACCAGATGGTGTCCCGGGCTGCATCCTACATGAACTCCAAGAAGAGCTAAAACCAAACATAAAACTACTGTTCAATCTCAGCCTTACTACAGGATATGTACCCAAAGAGTGGCGTACAGCAACAGTGGTCCCTCTCCACAAAGGTGGTGCCTCAACGGATCCTGGAAACTATCGCCCCATAAGCCTGGCTAGCTTGGTCTGCAAAGCTATGGAAAGGATCGTCATGGACCTCATAAATAAAGATATTGGGGACCTACAGACACTGGATCCTACCCAGTTTGGCTTTGTTAAGGGCAGATCCTGCCTCTTAAACCTGGTCGATTTCTTTGAAACAGTCACCAAGGCCATTGACGAGAGGAAGGTGGTCCACACAGCCTACCTGGACCTCGCAAAAGCCTTCGATACAATACCCCACTCGGACATTATAGATAAGCTCACCAGCTTAAATATAAACCCCTATGTCACTAGATGGGTTTCAAACTGGCTCAAGGACAGAACCCACATGGTTAGAATTTCTGGAGCCATGTCAGACTCCAAACCAGTTACAAGTGGCATCCCACAAGGCTCAGTCCTGGGACCTCTCTTGTTCGGTATATATTTCTCGGAGGTACAGGCCAACACGGAAGGACTGTGGCTGACCAAGTTCGCAGATGACTGCAAACTGGGCACCATAATTGACTCTCCAGCCGACACAAGCATCCTCCAAAAGGGCCTCATAGAAACAGACAACTGGTGCCAGAGCCATGGCCTCAAGCTAAATGCCAAAAAGTGTATAGTCATCCCCTTTGGCAAAAACAAAGTGCCCACAAATTACCACATAGGTGGTAATCCATTAAGTACAGAAGAAGTAATTAGGGACCTGGGGACCCAAGTTGATAGCAATCTCTCATTTGACAACCATGTGGCCAAAGTGGTTAGAAAAACATTTTATATAGCCCACCTAATCATGAAGGGATTCACATCTAGATCAGGGGAGGTCACCGTGCCTCTTTACTCATCCCTCATCAGGCCCATAATTGAGTACAATGCCCCTTTTGGGATGTACCTTACCAGACACCTGCGGCAACTGGAAAGACCTCAAAAGTACCTCACCAAGAGGATCAAAGGGCTCAAACAGATGCCATATGCTGCCCGGTTAAAGAAACTCCAGCTCTACTCAGTGGCATACTGCCTGCTCAGAGGCGATCTGTGCCTGATGTATAAAGCCATGTCCCACCCGGAATTAATGGACATGCTGCCCCTCAGAAAATCCAAATCCCATCGAGCTACGCGCTCGAGAGACTTGAACCTCAGCACTGAAATAAATAGGACATGCTGGAGGGACAGATTCATAACCCAGAGGCTCCTTTCACTCTGGAATAAAATCTCAGTCCAGGTTAGGCAGAGTCTCTCATTGACTCTCTTCAAGAGGAATCTTGATGAGTGGATGGGAGATCGTAGGTTTACCCTGGGTATCACTTCTGTGTCACTGTTTGACAGAGGCACAGTATACTAACCTCGAAAAAGGGCATAGCAAAATTAATTTAAAATGGGTGGCGAAAGCCAAACACACTCTGGCTAGGCTTATAAATGCCCTAGGGCAGATAGCCTAGTATGAACCTATGAACCTATTTTAGTTCTTTATTTATTTATTTAAATTTGTTGACCGGGAGTGTCCGACTGGACGTAGGTCCATTTTCAGCGGAGGCCCGGGGAGAAAAGCTCCACAGTTAAAATAAACAGACAGTATTTATATTGGATTACATAGTGATTAACAATTTACATAGCAATTACTTACAACATATTTACAGATGAAGAACATAGTACATCAGTAGACAACTAAAATCTTTATCTGTGAAGTGCATACCAAACATTAACAAATGTTACAAGAAGAAGTAGTTCGTGCTGTATAATAAGTACTGGCTTATGAGCATCTGACCTTGCTATAATCAAGGTAGTTAGTGGAGTGGAAAGAAAGGTAGTAGTTATATGGGGTGGATGATATTAGAGTGGGAGTTGCAAGGGCATAGCCAGCATGTTTTTAGTTGTGCTTTTAGTAAAGTTTTGAAGTGGGTGCATAATGGTATGGAGGTAATTGTGGGTGGGAGTGAGTTCCATAATTTGGCTATGGCGCAAGAGAATAGTGCTTCACCAGCAGAGTTATTGGCTTTAGTGATCTGCAAGTGATTTTTGCTGCTGGATCTTAGTGGTCTGGTGGTGCGATAGGGTAGGAGTAGATTCTGGAGGGATGGGACATTTAGTGGATGGTTTACTAGTTTGTGGGTGAGTGAGAGTTGATACTACTGAAGGAGGTGAGAGAGTTCAAGCCAGCCCAGTTCAGCAAGTGAGAGACAGTGGTGACTACGGTAGGATGCCCCTGTGGCAAATTTGGCGATTTTGTTATAGCAGGTCTCTAGCTTGTTTAGATCACATTGCCTTAGGTTGGTATATATTGGAGAGGCATAAAGTAGGGTGGAGATAAGGTGGGAATTTGCTATTGAAATCTTTGCTGCTTTGGTGAGAAATTGCTTATTTCTGTATAACGCTCCTAGTTTTATGTGGACTTTTTTTTATAGTCATGGATATGTGAATGTCAAATTTTAGTTTATTGTCTATTTCCACTCCTAGCAATTTGGTGTGTTCAGTTGGGTATATAGTGGTGTTGTCTTTTGCCGTGATGTTAAAGTGAGAATTGTGTTGAGTATGTTTGGTGGGTTGGAAGATGAGTAGTTTAGTTTTGTTTGGGTTGAGTATTAATCGGGCATCGGATAACCATGTTTCAACAGAGGAAAAAACTTCCTGTGTGACGTTTTGCAGTTTTGGTAGGGACTGGGCTGAGCAGATGACGGTCGAGTCATCTGCGTATTGTATGAGTGTGCCATGTTTGGTGGCAGAGGCTAGATTATTGGTGTAAACAGAGAAGAGTAGAGGTCCAAGGATGGATCCTTGGGGAACCCTTATGGAGACAGGTAGTTGGGGAGATATGTCATTCTGTCATACAACGGATTGTTGGCGGTCAGACAGGTAACTCTGAAACCAGTTGATGACCGATTGTGAGAAGGATAGGTTATTGAGGACAGAGATAAGTTGTTTGTGTGGGACCATGTCAAATGCTTTAGATATGTCTAGGAAAGTAGCAGAGGAGAGAAAGCCATTGTTTTTATGCTGAAGGATAGTGTTAGTAAAGGAGAGTAAGGCAGTGGTGGTGCTATGGTTTGGTTGGAAACCATGCTGAGTACTGGAAAGGAGGTTGTTAGTAAGGAGTTAGTCTGAGACCTGAGAGTGTATGCATCTCTCTAGTATTTTAGAGAGTGGAGAGAGAATAGCTATGGGGCGGTAATTGGTTAGTTCTGTGGAGGGTCCGCCTTTGTGGAGGGGAATTATATGTGATACTTTCCACAGTGTGGGAACATAACTTTCTGACAGAGATTGGTTAATCAAGATGGATACTGGGTAGGCCAGAGCATCAGCTGCGATTTGTAGGTATTCACTTGGGAGGCTGTCTGCTGCTAATTTGGTGGGTTTAAGTTTAGTTAAGAGTTTTTTTATGTTGGAGGTAGGTACAGGAGAAAAAGAGAAGGCAGTGGGGAGATTACTAGTTGAAGGTGTGGGTTGGAGGGGAGGGGGGGTTGTGTTGTTTAGCTAGTGATAGTATGGTTTGGGTGAACTGTGTGTTGAATGAGGTAGCAATATTTTCTGAGGAGTGAGGGATGTTAGGAGGAGGGGTACTGACTTTACCTGGGTGGAGGATGGAGTTTATGGAGGACCAGAATTGTTTGGGGCTGTGTTGTGAGGAGTCTAAGGCAGACTGGCAGTATTGGGATTTGTCCTGTTTTATTAGCTTTTTGACTCTATTGCATAGTTCTAGGAATTTCTGTCTAGCTGAGGGGGGTTTTGGTTTTGCGCCAGTGCTCCCAGGCTTTATCCCTGTTTTTCATTTCTGACTTAGTGGTTTTCTGTAGCCATGGGGAGGGTTGTGCTTTGGTTCTGGAGAATCTTATGGGGGCATGGTAATTAAGGATGTTCAGGAAGGTAGTATTAAAAAATTCAACTGCATCATCTAGACTGAGGTAGTTTAGAGGATGCCAGTTACATTCTTTGAGGGATGAGATGAATGTGAGTGGGTTAAAGTTTAGTTTTTTACGTATTTGACGGTAGATGACAGGTTTAGCTTGGTATAGGTATTTTTTGAGTAGGAATGTTGGGGAGTGATCACTGAGGCTATCTGATAAGCAGCCTGTTATATATGACTGGGGGCTCTTACTGACTAGTATCCAATCCAGGGTAGTGTGCTTGGTGGAGTTTTCATTTATCCTGGTTGGTGACTGGACTAGTTGAGTGAAGCCATGAAGGTGTACATGATGGGTTGGATTGTAGCCAGACAGGATTGCCAGTCAATATTGAAATCACCTAAGATGATAGTTTCTTTGGGGAGATGGTGGGTAGACCAGCTGAGGAGGTTTTCTAGGGGAGGGATGTTTTGGCCAGGTGGGAAGTAGCATCCAATTATGTTGATGGTTTTGTTTTGGTTAATTTTGAGGTTGGTATATATTATTTCTTCATTGCCTATTTGTGGAGCTGATGATTTTAAGATCTGGATGTTTAGATGCTGTTTAAATATTATAGCTACACCATCCTCCTTTTTTGTTTAGCTGGTCTACTCTTAGTATGCCGTAACTTGTAGGGAGTATTTGCTCACTGGCAATGTGAGGTTTTAGCCAGGTTTCTGTCACCTATGTGACATATATGTATATATATATATATATACATATATGTATATATATATATATGTATATATGACTATATGTCTGATACCTATGAACCTGTAGACGAAGGCCAGAATGACAAGCAATGTCTTTTTATCTACGGTACACACCATTGCTACTGTGACACCTGTAGAGCTTGGGCCAGAGCAACATACTGAGACTATTCTTCTGCCTGGATCTGATAATGAAATTACCATGCGCATTGAGTCACATTCATAGAATGCATTGACACTGTCTGTCTCACATGTAGATGGCCTTGTGCACACACTGGCCAAATAACAGTGTAGCCTCCCCAGAACCCACCCTTTCTTTCTATTTGCACAGTGTAGTGTAACTCTTACCCAGTCTGTGGGATCTCCACTTTGACTGATGTCATGACCACCTCTATTAATACACCAGCAGGGCAGATTATTGCACTGCATCTGACATAAAGACACCCACTATATGGTAACAATAAATGCAGCATTGTTGTCATCCACTGCCACAGACAGCCCTCACATATGGGTGACTCTTGGTCCCAGCCAGCAGATGTGCTGGGTTGTAATCAAGACACTGTTCAGCAGCTATACATTCAGAAATGGAGATGACTGTCACTGTGCTTGGCCTTTTGAAGACAGTGTAGTCTAGGAGTGACATACTCATTGTGCACTTCATGGTAAAACACATTGCTTCTGTGTCCACCTTCCAGAAGATGTTAGTGATGTCATCTTCCTGACATATCTTATGATTTCCCTGCCAGTAGATGTGTGCGTGTCCATGGTGGATACTTTGACTGACCATCACATGGCACATAGTCTGCACGTACACCTGCCAAGGTTGTAGTTCAAGTATTCCCAGAGCAATCTTGGGATCAACCATGCCACAGGTGTGCCCAGGGAGGGCTGCTTCACATGCCACATTAGTATAGTGTAATGTTCTACCAGTTTCACTATTTACATGTTAAGGAGGTGCATCTTCACATAAACTGCCTTTTCAGTGATACGATTTCTGCTGGATGGTCTCATACAGCTGCTGCCACACATCCTCATCACAGTCACTCAGCTGCATGGAAGTGTAGTGGCACTACATCACATATCACTGAGGGATCATATTTGATGCAGACATTAACTCTGCCTCTGACCCCATTTACTGACTCCTTTGTCCTGTTGTCCCTTACTCCCTTTTAGTATAGACGGCCTTGTCCATGTGCCCCTAGACACTTGTACAACAGATTTCTGTAACCTACAATATTCCCCTTTTCATGTGTCTGATAGTGTGACTTGACCATGCACTGCATAGTATAACTATTATGTAACAGTGTATGCATCATTTTGATTGGTGTATTATAGCAGTGTCACTATATACAAGGCAAGGCCCATAGAAGCAGACTAGATATTGCTGCTTTTGCTTTTGCCTGCACTGTCATATACTGCGTACAACACTGGCTTGAGGGATGTGATATAGTTGCTTCTAATTGTATGTTGCCATTAGTGTCAATGCTGGTGGATGTCATAGCAGTCACACTGGATTTTGTTGCCCCTTGAGGGTCCCAAGAATGCCGATTTGCCTGTCTGGTGTTCTTGTATCATATTATGCAGCATGGTGCACATACATAGCAGACTGTAGTGGGAGGCATATTGCAGACCCGTTAAGAGAGCAGACCCAGGATTTCAGTAGGGCTGAGCACATACTTTGCCACATTTCTGGCTTGAGCATAGGTGGCATTATAATATTGTTTGGCTGTTCCATGTATATTTCATACAGGTATGATCAACCAGGGCTTTAGAGGATATCTTGTATTCGCTGCAATATATTAGGTATGGGAAGAGTGATGTTGGGTAGGGGGTTATGGTTGTGTTCAAATTATAAATGTGCCTGTAGATATGTAGGTACAGCACTGCAAATGTAGTTACATAATAAGTTGTCCCATGTGATGTCTCTATGCAGGAAATGGTGACACAGGTGACTTGTAAGTCATATGTGGGGATTATGGGCACTACCATGGTGCTGTGTGGGGACATGTAGTATTAATTTCTAGTATATCATGCACTATCAGGCAGTAGATGGAACTGTATCTCATTCTATTGATGTAACACCATCCATGATCACCAGGTGGGGAATTTATTACCACATGGGTACAATCTGTTGCTCCCAGCACTTCTGAGGATGCTATATCATAGATGCCGTACAAGGTGTGAGTTGTCTACCCTGGTGTTTTAGAAGAGCAGACATTCACCACCACACGTGGAAGCAATGTACTGAGGAATATCTTGAGCAGTCAATAGGCCGATGTCTGTGAAATGACCATTGTGTCCCTGAGTTGTCTGTAAATATCACCATAGCTAGTATGATGAGAACTACATATTGCTTGGTATCCACAGATATTAGAAGTCAGTGCATGTTTCCAATTCCTATCTCTGTGTTATGCATATGTTCTCTGTGTTATGTATATGAAACAATGCCTGTTTAATGTTTGTGTCCATGCACAGATGGTCCTGCACATGTCAGTCAGCTGATGAGAAGTAATCCTCTGGTAGTATTATTTTCTATTACACCTGCACTAGTTGACATTATCAGACACGGGTTAATAAAAGTTGCTGAGATGTCTGTTTGAAGCGCTTATTGTTCTGCCCCTTGCTCTTATATTCAGATGCATCCACCTGTGTCATTTTGCTTCTGACAGGTATGAATTGTGACTTGTCTTCTCCATCATTCCACATACTCAAAATACCATACAACAAATTAGTGAAAATAACTGCTCAGAATTCAACTAATTCAAAAATAATTAAACTTTTTTTTATTTTGCAGGGGGAAAACTGTTTTGTACTTCCTACACCTTCTCTTCCCCTGCTGTTTATATATACCACATGTAAGATTGCACTATAGTGGGGAAAGGGCGAGTCCCTGATCTCCATGCACTGTAATATCACAGGTAAGAGAAAGAACAGTATATGCAAGCAGCTGAGTTTCAGTCAGCTGTACCGTCTTTTTTCTATTGGAGCAAATAACTTTTCATACACAAGTATTTATCCCCAGTCTTTATACAGTACTTATTCAGTTGCACTCCATTGTCAATTAATTTGCATATCTCATTTTTGGTGTCCTTTTGAGCAGCTCTTCCACAATACTACTTGGCTGTTTGAATTGCACCTTAATGAACATTGTGGATTTTGGTGCAGAAATCCACTGCAAATTTAATTTATTGTTAATGAATGTCCCTCCTATTCTGGATCTGCGATAAATCATAATGCTTGCGGTTCAGACTTTACAAGGATTGATTTCATCAATATCTTTCATGCCAGGCTTGAGCAATACTTTATATGCTTGTTAGGAAGCATTTTTGCCCTCTTCAATCCACAAGTCAAGACATGAAGAATCTGTGGTTTGAGAAGTCTGAACATTTGCCTTATCATTTATTAATACAATTATTTTACTCTTCTTGATAAATCCTTTGAAATAAACCATTGCTTCTTTCCCCTTAAATGGCTTTGTCTTATCATGAACTTGCAACAGTGAAGACTGCAAACTACTTTTAGTACTATAGATCAGGTTTCACCAACTGCCTACCTATACAGAAGGACACTTGTATTATGTTGGGGACTGAACTGCATGTCAGTATCTTAGCAGGCTGTTTTGATGTACATGACATTACTTGTACAAATTATGTCATCTGATCTTATTGCCTAATGTCCCTTTCTGTGTTTGCTGTTAATATTGCTGCTATTCTACCTGTGAACTCTTTATGTGGGGTTATGTTATTACACAGACACATTATGTTCCACTCTATTAAAGATCTACGGGAGGCCAAATGGTGAATGCAAAGGATAAATTTGTTACATACTCTGAAACTGACCACAACTCTATAAAATCATAAGTGCTTTCATTTGGAATTATAACAAACTTCCTCAGATGAAATTTAAAAAACATCATGTGACAACCCTGTATACTAAAAAATCATGTGACAACTCTGAACGTTAATGATGCAGTGTAACAAGTCCAACCAGAGAGTATAATACCAGCTGGAATTGTTAAAATTGCATGAAATCAGTATCCACATAAAGTAAAATATGAAAAGTACCAGATCTTATTTTAAAATCAACCCCCAAAAATATTATATACATAATTATAACATTCATAATACAATACATGAATAAAAAATGAAATACATGCAACTTGGTCCTATCTATCATAAGATTTAATTTTAAGATGACTGGTAATTGAAATAATATCATTCAATCATAGTGGAGCTGTGGCATGCTGATAAATCTGCCACCATAGCTCCCGTTGCTCCAGTATACCTTTCCACTGCCCCCCTTTCAGGCTATTCAACACTTACTCTAAGACTGCAAATTTAAAACCATGCTCTAGGTGTTGACATATATGTTTATATAAAGCATCAGTGGATTTCTTTTTACTAATTTCATATACATGCTCATATATATATTGTCTCAATTTACACTCAGATTTGTCAATGTAAAATGCAAAATATTTTGTACAATTAGCAATATATACAACATCCTAAGTATAACAGGAATACTGACCGGAGATGGTAATAAACGTATTGGCAGCTTGAATAAAATTATGACATTTGGAATCTTGGAGCCTTCCACTGACAAAATTTCCCCTACTGAGGTCCGCTCAAACCCTTCTAGGACATCTAGTGGAAGAGGTGGTATTACTGGATCTTGTTACTTTATTACGACCTTCAGTTTGGACAGCAGAGATATTTCTGCAATTATTGAAAAAAATGTGGTTTCATTACTGGGGATAAAGACATTTGTGACCAGCTGGGGGAATGCCCTAAGTTTATATATGAGAGAGGATCTAATTTAAAGAGTATTTTTGAACAATCAACCATACCAAAAACTACTGGTAAGATGCGGAAATGTAGGGCATGCCATCAATGTCAATATATAAATTGTGGGCTGGAGGTTCAAGCTGGCAACAAGTTTATTACAATCTCTGGTCAGTATTCCTGTTATATTCAGGGTGTTGTAAATATTGCTACTTATGCAAAATGTTCTTCTTTCTATTTTTGCAAAAATGAGTATAAATTGAGCCAGTGTATATATGAGCATGTATATGAAAGTAGTAAAAAGAAATCCACCAATGCTTTATATAAACATATAGGTCAACACACAGAGCACGGTTTTAAGTTTGCAGTCTTAGAGCAAGTGTTGAAGAGCCTGAGTGGGGGACAGTGGAAAGGTATACTGGAGCAGCGGGAGCTATGGTGGCAGATTTATCTGCATGCCACAGCTTCACCAGCTTTGAATGATGTTATTTCAATTACCAGTCATCTTAAAATGAAGTCTCTCCAAAGATAGAGCAAACTTGTATGTATCTCATTTTTTATTCTTGTATTGTATTATGAATGTTAGAATTGTGTATATAATATTTCTGGGGGTTGATTTTAAAATAGGACCCAGTAGTTTTCGTATTTTACTTTTTGCGGATACTTATTTAATACAATTTTATCAATTCAAGCTGGTATCATCCTTTGTGATTGGACTTGATACAATGAAACTTTAAGGTTTGGAGTTGTCACATGATTTATTAGTATATAGGGTTGTCACATGATGGTTTTTAAATTTCATCTGAGGAAGTTTGGTGTAATTCTGAATGAAAACACTTATGGTTCTATAGAGTTGTGTTAGTTTCAGTGTATGTAATAAATGTATCCTTTGCATTCACCATTTGGTCTGCCCTTGGATTTGTAATTGGTTTTGTTTCTTGGTTTTTCTATACATGCTCCACTCTATGCATTGAATTCAACCTTATTTTTTCAGCCCTTCCTCCGAAAATGTAGAGACTCTGCCATCAAGAGCTAGGATTTCTGAAGGCACAACCAAACCAAATTATAATATAAATCCTAGAAAGACACAGACACTTGAAAGCATTATTGAACTTTGATATTAAGAATGCAGAGCCACAAATTATGCTTTCCCAGTAAACAAAAGCAATAAATAAGTAAAATAAAATAAAAAAAAATGTTGAGACCATCATTAAAATTATTTATCAAGAGAAAAAAATAAGTTATTTGAGGGGTTTTAATGTTGTCTTGCACTAGGTATGAACCTCAGCAACGACACTAGCCAGTGTTAGAAAGAGAGAAAGGCAGATATAGGGAAAGGGAAATGTGTAATATTAGAGTGAAAAAACAAATGATACCAGTGTAAGATGTCACAAGGCAATCAAATAAGGTCTTTAACATGCTGGAAACTTACATGTTTGGGAAAACTTGGATGTAGAATATAAGGTACCACCAACAGAAAAAAAAATAATAAAAGTTTTGTCTCTGCACAAGCCAAAAGTTAAACAAATGGTACATTTGGAATAGTACATCTAGTTCATAGGTTCATAGATTAGTACTAAGCTAACTGACCTTGTGAGCCATTTTAAGCTTAGCCAGTTATCCCTTGTGACGCTCAAACCCTGCACCTTGTGCTTGCCAGGCAAACACCTTAACCATTAGGCCACCCTCCCAACCCAAGCCATTTTTCATTCCAAAGCTTCCATGTCAGAAATTTGCACAGCTGCAACTTCGTCTAAGCCTCATACATTTATTACTCATTACAAATTGGGTATGGTATCCAGGAGGAGAACATCTTTTGGTTCTATGGTTCTCAGGAATGTTCTTCCATAAGGCCGCCCAGAATCTAAGGTAACTGTGGACTCTGTCCCACAAGTCAGGAATAGATGAAATTTGACATCATCAGATAAAAATATTTCTTACTGTAACATTCCATCTGTTGTCGATCTTCATATATTCTTGCGTCCCTCTCACCTGCCCCTCCTTTAGACTTCTGGCGGAGCAACATCCTTTACTGGGTGGTTATTGTTAGGGATACATTGGGCAAGGTTTCTGACTTGTATTTTACACAGTCCCCTTTTGTCTTTAGTCTTGAATGCTACATCTAAGCAATGTAGTCTAGCTGAACAAAGAACTATAAATGAGATGTTTAAAAGAGACATCTGCTCCTGAATCATGTCTTCTCCAGGAAATAGTCAGGCAATATGACTACTGCATTTACTTGAGTTTTCACATTGTGCGTGTGAGCACACATGCACGTGTGTGTGTGTGTGTGTGTGTGTGTGTGTGTGTGTGTGTGTGTGTGTGTGTGTGTGTGCATGTGTGTTCGTATGCGCATTTGTGGGTGCATGTGTACGAATGCGTGTGTGTATGTACTAGAAAGTGTACTGAGAATTTCCTTGGAATTTGAAACAACATAAAAAAGGTATAAACACTCATTTGTACATGCTACTCAGATTTGACACTCAGAACTGCATAATTTAAACTCCACTTATCTTAAAACAATAATAATCCACTACAAAAATTGAAAGACTTAGGACACTATTAAAAAAAAATACATATTTGGTTGTGTAACGGGTACAGTCAAAACAGAATACTGTGGCCTGATATTGCTTAGATATGCAGTAGGAGTGATGCAGTGTAATGGGGTCAGAGTAAGAATGCAATTTGACTGAGTTCTATAGTAGTGACTGCTGGTTGCTTATACATACATATAGGCATTCCTTTTCAGTTGTATGTAGTTTTTGGTGCTCATGGACATGCTTCTTTCCTTTTTTTCCTTCTGTTTTTGGATGACTGAATAATGGTAAGAGTCTTTTATTGTTGGGGGGAGTTGCACCACATCTACTTGTTTTAGTGATTCATGACTTTATAGTCAGACATATTTATTCTGCTCTTGCTGGGACATACAAAAACATGATGTCAATTGAGTTGCCTTTCAGGTGCTAAAATCTCTGATGTCACAAAGGCTCTTAAGCCCCTATCATGTGACAAATATGGTTATGACATGCCAGGGGTACAGTTGGGAGTTAAAAATTAGGAGGAAAACCCTGAGGGCCATGCAGAGGCACATATATGAGAAAGGGATGGGTTTTGGACAGGCAAGCTCTAGCCACCACAAGGGGCTTAGACAGCTATAAATTTACACAGACTGTAGAGAGGAAAATCCTGAGCATATCAAAACAAACTTGTCTTGGTTTGTGATTTGTTGTGGAGTTGACTGGTAAGAGAAGTTTTATTTATTTTTACTGATAAAAGGAGGTGCGACTGAGAGCTATAGTGAGCAGAAGCTACTGCACATGTGCAAGGTAAAGAAATTACAACTTCTGTCTGGCTGGTAGAACTTGTATGGCCAGAACAACTTTATTGTATTTTATTATTTAGTTGCATATTGCTGGTATAAATTTTGTCATAGAAGTTGATTTAAGTTCCTTTGAATTCTTTGCTACTTTCTGTAATTTTTTTTTCCTTTGCAATATTTTATTCAATTAAAGCTGAATATGGATTCCTTAAATGAGTATGCAATTAACAATTTGTTAATGCATAAGCATCTTGTATAGTATACTAAATGCTATGCATATTTAAAGGTAACAGCTGATAATACTGGTGATCTGTGTTCCTCGTGTCAAAAGCTGGATGACTTGCTTACCATTGTTAGAAGTAAATCTCAACTTAATCATGATGATTGCACTTGTGCAATTGGCATGGCTTGGAGAACTGTTGTGTCATATATTAATGACTGGACTGATGAACTAAATAATGTTAGGCATAGAACAAATAGAACACATTTAGGAACTGATGCATCTATTTTCTGCAAAGAACATTCAACCCCTATGAAACATGATGAGGCCCCTGAGAACTATGGAATTGTGGATGCAAGTACTCAGCAATCTGAGGATCCGGTTTGTTTAGAAGGAAACAAAAGAAGAAAGAAAGGAAGAAGTTCTCAACAAATAACAAGGAAGAAAAAGAAACTGACTAATGACTGTAAAGGAAAGAGAATACATAGTAAAAAGGGTTCTGCTTTGTTATGTGACACACTGGTGACAGGGAATGAAGATATCTGTTTATCAGAAAACCCTCAGTCTACAGAAAAAGGCATCACCTTTCCAATGGAAAAGGTAGAAAAAAGAGGCAAGCGGCAGGTGAAAAGGAAGAAATCAAAACTGAATGTGGAATGATTGAAGAACATTACTGTAAGAAAAAAGAAGAGAAAGACAGATGTTGACTACATGCCTCAAGCTGTGGATTTACAATACCAGCTGGATGAGAATTTAATACACAATGAAGACAGTGGGATTATTAAGACTAATAGTGATGAAGATCTATCCTTCATAACAATTGATAGAGCTGAAATGACTGTATTAGAAGCTGAAGATTCTTCAGAGATGGTCAGCAAAGATATTCTTGTAATTGGAGATTCAGCTATTAGAGGAACTAATACTTATATTTGCAGAGAGGATAATGAACATCGAGTACTATTATGCTTGCCAGGAGCAAAAATAGAAGATGTGAAACAAGCCTTGGAATGCCTTAATGTAAGGAAGTATGGATCTGTTTTTATTCATGTTGGTACAAATGATGTCACCAACAAAGATTCTCTGACCGTTAGTCGGGAACTGACAGCCATCCTAGATAGTATAGCTTGTACTGGTGTTAGGACATATTTTTCACAAATCACATATAGAAAGGATAGTCAGGTCACTGTGAATGAAAAGATTTTTTGGATCAACACCTACATGGAAAAAAATGTCCTGTTTTAAAAATGGAAATGTATAGGGCATCCAAGCCTTCTTTTGGGCACACATGTTTTCAGACAGGATGGTGTGCATTTGTCTAGATCAGGGAAGAGAATTTTTGCAGCAGATATTTTGCAATATTTGACAAACACTAGGCAGGATTTTTGTCAGGTCAAAAATGTAACAGTTCACAGATAGCAACATTTGATGCATCTCTGATGGTTGTTAATGCTGGGAGCATTAATAATAAAGCGTTTTTATTAGAAAATTTGCTACTTTCCCACAAGATTGATGTTATAATTTGTGAAACATGGTTAAAGAACAATGACTGGAAACCAGTTCTGTCAGGGTATAAATGTTTTTACTCTAACAGACATTCTAACAAAAAATCAGGAGGAGGTGTTATGATAGGCATTAAAGATAGCTATGAGACTTGTGATTATTACATGTTCAATGATAATACCAATACTATAGACTGTGTAACTATGACAATAAAGACAACCCTAGAACATATAACAATTGTTGGAGTGTGCAGATCACCAAAGTCAAGTGCAGATGACCTAGAGGAATTCATACATTTCTTACATGAAACACAGGAGGGAAGAATAATATTAGCTGGGGACTTAAATTTACCAAAAACAGACTGGAATAATATTGATTCAACAACGTTAGTAAAGAAATTATTCACAGAGTATATTCAGGGACAACAAATGCTTCAGATTGTAAAAAAAAAAACTACCAGGGGATGGAATATACTAAATATTGTTTGTGTTCCTAAAGAAATTACTGTAACTTCAAGTCACATTTTACCACCATTGATGTGCAGTGATCATGGGGTCATAAAAGTTAATTTGTTGCTAGATAATTCTGCCAAACTGAAATCTAAGCCAATGCACAGAAGGTTAATTACAGATTATAGGGAAGCAAAAAAGTTGCTATATAAAACTAACTGGAGTGAGGTGTTCAGTGGAAAATTTGAAGATGGAATGTGGAAAGTTTTGAAAGAGAAATTGTTTGAGTGCAAAAAGTAAAAAAAAAATGTTTAACATCAGGATCTAAGCACGTAACATATTGGACAAGACAGAAAAGAAGTGGATTATTTTATTAGTGACATTATTTCTCCCTAGACTTAATGAACCCCTTTAATCATAATACACTTTTTTTTTTCTTCATGGCTCTTTTGTTAATGTTTTATTTATTTTTAATTCATTGGTGCCATTTATATGTAGATAATCAATGACATATTTTGTGGAACATCACTTGTCATTTGCTTGTATATAATCAATTCATACGTTCATAAATTCATAGGTGTTTACTAGGTTAATGACCAAAAGGGACCTTTTTAAGCCTAGGCATGCATCCCAAATCTCTGACAAGTTCTAGTACCCTTGTTAAGTGTTAGCAGGGGCTTGGGAGCTGAACCATTTGCAGGCTGCCTGTTTCCATTAGAGACAGGTGCCAAACCAGGGATGAATTTCCTGTTCCCCATCCAATAGTCCAAGTTACACTTGAATTGGGTTAGAGATTAACTCTGCTGCACATGGTGGGAAGCCTGTTCTAGAGAAGGTATTCTCTGGGATACATACCTGTCTCTCCAACAGGTCCTGTTTATATCACAGGCAATGTTTATGCATTTAGAATTGGTACTTCTGGTGCTGTTTGTTTTGTGGATATGCAGGAGGTTCATTAAAGTGGGGACTGACAATTCCTTGTAGGCCAGACATAGATCTCCCTTCAACAGTCTGTAGGAGGCAGAATACAGTGATAGGGCTTTGAGGCAGTCTGCACAGGACATGTCAATTATGCCCTATATTATTTTAGAGAGAAAACTCTGTGGATGTTCAAATTGTTGGATGTGCCTGTTTAGGTATATACCAAAGGGGGCACTGTACTCAAAGATAGGTCTGATGAATGCCAAGTACAGTGGAACAATGACTTCCTTGCCCTTAGATGCCATACCTTAGTTTATAAGTTGCACAACATAGAATGATTTCCTCACTACTCTAGACACATGATGGTCAGTCAGAGGCTAGATTACTGTCTATGTGTGTCTGCAAATCCCTGACTACTGGGTCAACTCTTAGGAGTATGTTGTTAATATGATAGTTACTATGGATGGATGACTTCTTAAAGGATACAGTTATGCATTTCTTGGCATTTAGTGTTAGTCCATGCCTCTGACATCAGTTATTTGTCTGTGTCAGTCCTTCTTGGAGAACATTTGTGTCAGTGGGGCATCCAAAGACAGATGCTAATTTGCAATCATCTGTAAATTTATTCAGCCAGAGGCCGTTAACATTGGCCTTGAATTCAGGGAAGTAAATGCCAAAAAGGAGCTGTCATGGGACTGCTCCCTGAGGGACCCCATTTGTGATTGGCCTCCTTGTAGAGGTGGATTCCTCAGTTCTAACTTCCTGGGTCCTGTCTCTGAGACAGTTGGCTATCAATTGGGTGACATAAGGATTTATACCTAACCTCTTGAATTTGTCAATAATGCCCAAGTGGGTAGAGTGTCAAATGCCTTGGCCTGGTCAAGGTAGGCATTGTGAACTATTTTGCACTCTTTCATTGCTTTGTTGACCTTCTCAAAGAAGTCCACCAAGTTGAGTAGGCATAACTGCTCTTGACAAAACCAAACTGGGTTGGGTCCGATGTCTGGAGGTCTATGTCATTACTGCCTACTATTAATATTTAACTTTAACACAGAAACCAGTATACCTTTCTGACCATTATATAACATTGCTGCTATTGACAAATTAATAAAAGGTATTTTGCACCTATTTTCTGCATTTTTGGAAACTATTTGGCTTTCAGTACATTGCTGATTTCATTATGGTAGGTACAAAGCCCATTTTAATCAAGTTTCAGTATTAACACAAATGCCAATGTATTACAAATGCAGAACAGCCTCAATGCTAATGTTTTGCTGCTGAGACTTCTGGTATTGATCATATCTACCATGATGCAATGCAGTTTTTGATTTGGTATATTACTTATGTTGGGATGTTCATTAGCTGGACTACATTTTAAAAAAAAGATACTGGGAGTAACCATGTCTTTAGCAAGTATGCCAATGTATTTAGAAGTGTGGGCAATCCTTTGCAAATCAAGCAAGACTTCTAATCATCGTTTCCCATCCTGAGATATACTGAATCTCCCTGAATGCAGGCATCATTCTTGGATAAGGAAAAAAATCCCCTCAGGACCAGTATTTTGCCTACATTTGTAACATGACAGGAGAGGTTTGCTACATACATACATACATACATACATACATACATACAAATGTTTCAAGCACAGGCATTAAAGCCCTTCTAGCTTGCATTATGCCAAAACACTTGTTCCCATAATAAATGTCCAGGCTGTTCTTAAAAATATCTAAACTAGTACTTACTTTAATGTAATTTGGTAGTCTGTTCCAAGCATCAGCTACTCTGTCAGAGAACCAATTAATACAATTCTCATTCCTATAGAATCTTCTATGTAGGTTATCTGATGATTCTCTAGTATTTTTTGATAACCCCAAACATTCCCAGAGGTAGTTGTCCCTAAATGACTTATATATCTGGATAAGAGCTCCTCTTAAATATCTGTAAGAAACACTGTACAAGTTCAGATATTTTAGTCTTTTATAACTTAGATTTTCACATCCATGGATGCTCTTAGTATATTTCCGCTGTACCCTTTCCAGTTTATTCATGCTTGTTTTCCTATAGAGCTTCCATATTGTTATTCCATACTCAAGTTTGGGTCTAATGTAGCTAACAAACAATGACTTCATTATGTTTGATTTCCTAGACTTTATAAATCTTTTTATACAACCTATAGTTCTATAACTATCATTAGCCAATTGGTTGATATGATTAGAAAAACTCATAGCTGAATCTACCCATATGCCCAGGTCTTTAAATGAGTCTACAGTTTCAATCAGTGTGTGCTGTATTAAATATTCACCTTTCAGTTTATGTCTCCCAAATCTCATATGCTTATTTTTTAATGTATTTATCAACATATTATTCTCCTGTGCCCAAATGGTCAATTTAGTCAAATTATTTTGCAGACATGCCTTATCTGTAACACTTGTAGTCAGTTTACCCAATTTCAGGTCGTCAGGATATAGACTGTAGAGCACCTCAGATGAAAAAGTAAGGTCTGAAAGATACAATCTAAACAAGTAAGGGCCTAGTACAGAGCTCTGTGGGACACCTTGACTGTAACCAAGGATTTCACCTGTCCAGTTGGTGTGTGATACTTGCCATGTCCTATTTGTAAGCCATGCAGCTATCCATCTTATCAACAGTACATCAATGCCAATTGTACTAATTTATTGATCAGTGTCTTGTGCATGACCCTGTCAAATGCTGAAGTTAAATCTATATAAATCACATCACAGCACAATTTTTCATTCATAGCTGTTATTATATTGTTATAGAACATCATGTTACAGGTGGTAATAGATCTATTTTCAACATATGCATGCTGATATATAGTTTCTTTTTTTTGTAAATATTTTTATTCAGTTTCAAAAACAAGAAAACATGAATGCAGGTTATTTATGACAATGAAGTATTTACAAATTATTTAAAAAGGCAGGCTAAAACCTCTAAACAGATATCAAACATTAAAACCAAAATAATAGTTTCAAGTCACAACCTATCCAGTTCTGACAATAACTTATCCAGTATTACCTTCTCCATTATTTTTCCACAATATGAAAGTAGACTTAATCATCTACATGATTCTGGGTTTGTCCTTCTCCCCTTTCCCTTACAGACAAGTTTAATAAGTGCATGTCTCCAATCCTGAGGAATCTCCCCATATTTATATGACCTAGTGAATAATAGATGTAATGGCAGTGTAAGTTCTTGCTTAAGTGTTCTCAAATCATTGTTACTAATTCTGTCTCCTCCCTGTGCTTTGTTTGGATCCAGTTTGCACAGTTCTTTTTCAGTATAATCTAATTTGATTCCAGTATCTGGGTTTACCTGGATGTCACTAGGACAACTTACCACCCCTTTTGTGGAGCCAAACTGTTTTGCATAAGATTTTGTAAATATATCTATGATCTGTTTTGTCTGAGAATACATTTTAGAATCTGCACACAGTTTATCAATTTGTGTATCTTTACTCCTTCCACATCTTATGTATCTATAAAAAGGTTTCCTATTATGCTCAATATCTTTATATAAATTGTTTTCAATTTTTTCTTTATCTTATCTAACACTATGCTTAATATGTTTGTCCAGCTCGTTTATTTCAGTTTTCAAAGTTGTAGTTCAACCTCTCTTCCATTTCTTATATTTTTTGTCTCTCACCTTAATCAGGTATCTTGTTCTTATGGAAATATACCCCCCATGATGTTACATGCTTAGATCCTGATGTTAAACATTTTTTTTACTTTTTGCACTCAAAAAATTTCTCTTTCAAAACTTTCTACATTCCATCTGCAGTTTTTCCACTGAACACTTCACTCCAGTTAGTTTTATATAGCAACTTTTTTGCTTCCCTATAATCTGTAATTAACCTTCTGTGCATTGGCTTAGATTTCAGTTTGGCAGAATTATCTAGCAACAAATTAACTTTTATGACCCCATGATCACTGCACATCAATGGTGGTAAAATGTGACTTGAAGTTCATAGGGTCATAAGTTCATACTAGGCTATCTGCCCTAGGGCATTTATAAGCCTAGCCAGAGTGTGTTTGGCTTTTGCCACCCATTTCAAATTAATTTTGCTATGCCCTTTTTTGAGATTAGTATACTGTGCCTATGTCTAACAGTGACACAGAAGTGATACCCAGGGTAAACCTACGATCCCCCATCCACTCATCAAGATTCCTCTTGAAGAGAGTCAATGAGGGACTCTGCCTAACCTGGACTGGGATTTTATTCCAGAGTGAATGGAGCCTCTGGGTTATTTTTATTTATTTTATTTTATTTTACATTTGTTGACCGGGATAGTCCGACTGGATACATGTCCATTTTCAGCGGAGGCCCGGGGAGAAAAGCTCCAACAGAGTCTCAATGACAGATAGTTACATAATAGAGTTTAAGATGAACAAGAATATGAAAAAAAAGAAAAAAAAGCAATTTACATACTATCATAAACTACCATGCTTTAGCAAACACAGAATACTACAGTTCATTATACAGTACTTTAAAAACATGCTAGCAAAGTCATTAGGACAAATTATAGCTTAGAATTTGGCTAAGATACAACGTTCTTTTTGAGGTTAGATATCCCCTCTCTAGGTTGTTCTTTTTGGGATTGGATTATACTAAGAACTAGTATGGGCTTGGTTTAACGTGAAGGAGCTAGTCTGGGTTTGTGCAAGGACAAAGCCAATATGACTTATAATGGAGTTTTAGACTCTTTTTGAATTGAACTAGTGAAGTTATAAGCATGAGGTTGTTGGGGAGGGAGTTCCATATTTTTCCAATGGTATTGGCAAACAGAGTGTCACCACCTAGGTTGTAAGATTTAATTGTTTGGACAAGGAGTCTATTATGGGAGGGTTATAAATCTGTCCCTCCAGCATGTCTTATTTATTTCAGTGCTGAGGTTCAAGTCTCTCGAGCACGTAGCTCGATGGGATTTGGATTTTCTGAGGTGCAGCATGTCCATTAATTCCGGGTTGGACATGGCTTTATACGTCAGGCACAGATCGCCTCTGATCAGGCGGTATGCCACTGAGTAGAGCTGGAGTTTCTTTAACCGGGCAGCATATGGCATCTGTTTGAGCCCTTTGATCCTCTTGGTGAGGTACTTTTGGGGTCTTTCCAGTTGCTGCAGGTGTCTGGTAAGGGACATCCCAAAAGGGGCATTGTACTCAATTATGGGCCTGATGAGGGATGAGTAAAGAGGCACGATGACCTCCCCTGATCTAGATGTGAATCCCTTCATGATTAGGTGGGCTATATAAAATGTTTTTCTAACCACTTTGGCCACGTGGTTGTCAAATGAGAGATTGCTATCAACTTGGGTCCCCAGGTCCCTAATTACTTCTTCCGTACTTAATGGATTGCCACTTATGTGGTAATTTGTGGGCACTTTGTTTTTGCCAAAGGGGATGACTATACACTTTTTGGCATTTAGCTTGAGGCCATGGCTCTGGCACCAGTTGTCTGTTTCTATGAGGCCCATTTGGAGGATGCTTGTGTCAGCTGGAGAGTCGATTATGGCGCCCAGTTTGCAGTCATCTGCGAACTTGGCCAGCCACAGTCCTTCCGTGTTGGCCTGTACCTCTGAGAAATATATAGATAACAAGAGAGGTCCCAGGACTGAGCCTTGTGGGATGCCACTTGTAACTGGTTAGGAGTCTGACATGGCTCCAGCAATTCTAACCATGTGGGTTCTGTCCTTGAGCCAGTTTGCAACCCATCTAGTGACATAGGGGTTTATATTTAAGCTGGTGAGCTTATCTATAATGCCCGAGTGGGGTATTGTATCGAAGGCTTTTGCAAGGTCCAGGTAGGCTGTGTGGACCACCTTCCCCTCGTCAATGGCCTTGGTGACTGTTTCAAAGAAATCAACCAGGTTTAAGAGGCAGGATCTGCCCTTAACAAAGCTGAACTGGGTAGGATCCAGTGTCTGTAGGTCCCCAATATCTTTATTTATAAGGTCAATGATGATCCTTTCCATAGCTTTGCAGACCAAGCTAATCAGACTTATGGGGCAATAGTTTCCAGGATCCATTGATGCACCACCTTTGTGGAGAGGGGCCACCGTTGCTGTACGCCACTCTTTGGGTACATATCCTGTAGTAAGGCTGAGATTGAACAGTAGTTTTATGTTTGGGTTTAGCTCTTCTTGGAGTTCATGTAGGACGCAGCCTGGGACACCGTCTGGTCCCATTGATGCTGTGTTTTTTGCTTTGGAGAGGGCGTCTCTTACCTGAGCATCTGAGATGTCAGGGGGGGCAGCACTCTGCTGGGATAGATATTTGCCCTTTTAGTGGGGAGGGGGGGGAGAAGTTTGCGCTGAACCTGTCAGCTAGGATGTTGGCAATGTCTGTGGGTCCGGTGTATTTTTTGTCATTTTGGACTAATGCTGAGCATATCTGGGAATTCCCACCCAGGTTCCTAACATAACTAAAGAAAGCCTTGTGATTATCCTTAGTGTCCTGTGCAATTTTTCTCTCAAAGCTGGCCTTAGACGATTTTATGAGTGCCCGTAGTTTTTTGCTAATACTGATCAGATATGCCTTCCCTTTTTGGGATTTTACTCTATCATGTAGTAGCTTCCTCCTTCTATTGTATAGTTTGTTTATGGCTGGGGTCCACCAGACAGGACGTCTGCCTTTGGAGGATTGGATCTTGGTTTTATTTGGGATTGCATGATCCATGCATTCCTGAAGGTGTTCATAGAATGCGTTTATAAAGGATTCTGCGGTCTGGGCCGTATTTTCTACAGGTCCGGGGGCTTTGAAGGATTCAACCTCGGTTTTGAGGAGTGTGAAATTTGCTTTAGAGAAGTTTTTCACTGTGTTTTTCTGGGCAGGGGGTGGGGTCGGAATGTGAATATCCAGTGAGATTAGTTTATGGTCTGATCTTACCAGTGAGGGATACACTTCTGGTCTGGAGCATAGAGTCCCCATTTTGATGATGATCAGGTCCAGTATGTTTTCCCCTCTTGTGGGAGTGGTAACAAGTTGTTCCATAGCATTTGAGTTTATAAATTCTAGGAACCTTTGGGCTAGGGTGTTGGAGCTAGAGTAATGCTCCCAGTCTATGTTTGGGTAGTTGAAGTAACCCAATATAATGGTATTTGGAAAGGCCTTCATATTTTCCAGTGTTCTCATGAAGGCTGAGTGGAGTTCCTGGGTTTGGGAGGGTGGTCTGTAGCAGGCTATAAACTGGAAGGAAGTTTTACCCACTGTTAGTTGCACATGGATAGTCTCTGATGCTTCATGCTGTGCCACCAACCTGGAGGTGTGGGTATCTTTGATGAATATTGATACTAGCCCCCTTTTTGTGGTTCGGTCCAAGTTTTGGGGCCGAAAAGCATGGTATGAGGTATAACCTGGTAGTGCTGAGGTGCTCTCGGGAGCCTTGAACCAGGTTTCTGTTACTGCACAGATATCGATATTCTCCATGCTAAGGAGAGTTTCGAGTGCATGCATCTCGACGTTTAGACTTCTGGCGTTGAGTAGCATTACTCTTAGTTTCTTATCCCTTGTGATACCTATGGAGGTGGGTTTGTTTTTTGAGCCTTGCCTAAAAAAGGCACTATGGGGGTAGCAAGAGCCTTTGCCAATATCCGAAAGCCCAGGGGTGATAGGTGCAAGCCATCCCTAGTGAAGCATCGTGGCTTGTCGACCATATCATCCCAGGCTGACAGGCATTGGATCCCCTTTGAATGACACCAATACTTAAGCCAATTGTTGAAATTGATCATCTTGTCTTCATATTGTGGCATCATTCTTGGTGAAGGTAAGATGCTACTCAAGGTCAGGGTCATACCGGCCTGGGCTACATGCTCAGAGAGGTCCTCTATGTCTCTTTTCATGTAGTCCAGGGAGGAACGTCTCAGGTCATTCACACCAGCATGGATAATGACTGAGTCATATTTGTACTTGCCTTGGAGTGACCTGGGTGCTTGTGTTATGTGGCGGATCCTAGCGCCCGACAGGCAGCTCACCATGACCTTCTCCTTGTTCAGCCTGGTGAGTGGGACGTCAGTGTGCCTGACGATAGAGTCACCTATTGCAAGTGTATCAGGTGTGTTGTTTTGCCTTAAGGGCTGTGACTGTTCAGCACACTGGCTTTGTGAGCTATGTGTTGCACGTGTTTTGTTTTGGGGTAGCGGTTGCTTGGGTGTCTGCTTTGGAGGTCTCTGTTGCTTAGGCAGATTTTTATTTAGAGCCTCCGAGTATGTTTTTGTGTGTTTATGTGTTTGGTTTGCTGTCGTGGTAGGTCTATGTGAGACTGGAATTGTAGTGAGTGTGGTTTCCTTTTCCTCCTGACTGGTTACGCCAGTACTGAGGTGAGAGAACTTAGCCTCCAGTTTGGCTATATGGTTGCATCTCTCAAATGTGTTGGAATTTGTTGGGAGGAGGAGAGGGTTGTCTGTGTACATGAGGCAGTTGTAACATTGCCTCAAGATTCCCAGATTCACCAGCTGGACCGGAGAGGAGATTGACAACTGACCTTTGGACATCTAGAATAGTATTGGGAATTCCTTTATAATTGAAAAAAAAGAGCCAATTGGGAAGAAGGTACTCAAGGGGGGTTTGTGAGGGTGTAGTGCTTTTATTTTTTTAGCGCTGACCTATATAATTGCTTTAGTGAGCAAGTGCCAGGTAACTTAAATGCAATGTGCTACAGGTAACTTAAATGCAAAAATGGCAAACAGTAAGTTTCATTCAAGTGAAACAAGGAAATAAGTACAGTAAGCAATGCAGATATCACTAGGGATCCACAGAAGCGCTGAAAAGCCACTTTTTAGGTGGAATTAGCGTTTCAGGGAAATAACAAGCAAACAAACGACAAGCATACAAACAAAGCTAGATTCAGCAGGCCTGGATCTAGTCTATGCTACAGCAAACAAGGTGTACCAATTTCAGTAAGAAACAGTTCAAATATGCAGGCACTATAAGCCTTTAACCAGAAATTCCCAGCTCAGAAGGGCAGAGTCCAGCCTCTCCTCCCACAAGAGTGAAGACCACAAACCTTCTTAATGTAAAATAACTGGCCTGAAGCCCAAGTGCTTAAACCAGAACTAATACACTTTTAGAATAACAGACACTGAGCCCTCAATCAGCAGTTCCCAACTTAGAAGGATGTAAGCTACCTGTCCTGCCACCACAGTGCAGGCCACAAACCTTCCTAATGTAAAACAACTGGTCTGAAGCCCAAGTGCTTAATCCAAAAGACTTAGAATGATAGCTACACTTTAATCAAGTTACTACCAAGCAGTAATAAAAACAATTGAATACTTTAAAGAATGCCTGGATTAGTGCTCAAGTTATACAAGTTGCAGTAATTTCTTTAGGAACACAAACAATATCTAGTATATTCCGTCCCCTGGTAGGTTTGTTTTTACAATCGGAAGCATTTGCTGTTCCTGAATATACTCTGTGAATAATTTCTTTACTAACGTTGTTGAATCAATATTATTCCATTCTGTTTCTGATACTTTGATCCCAGCCAAAGAGGTATGCTGGTGTGTAAAGACTTTTCACCAAGAGTCCACAAAATGTAAAACATTGAGTTATATACTATAACCTAGAGCTCACCAACAGGAACAAGAGTGACAAATCAAAAGTAAGAATTACAGATTGGGGTTCAGAACATGAAGCCCTAGCTGATATAATAAGTCTTACTAGTGGACATCCTTGGTTATTAAGGATTTTTGGAAACAAATAAAAATCCTGCTGTTTGGATCTTCAAGCATTATTTTATTAGTAATTTTAGAAGAAATAATACCATTATCCACCATCAATTTCAAAAATGTATTTTTCTCAGTTTTAAAGTATGTGTAGGGTCCAAAACTATCTGGTGATATCAGCTATCACCCAACCGAAATAATGCAGCTTCATTAAACTTTTTAGTATTCAGCATCACTTTTCTTCCTTCCTTATCAGCTGATGTAATGATATTTTTTTGTGTCTCAAACCAGTTAGACATTTCACATATATCTTCTGCATTTTGACTATTATTTGATGTTTACTACAATGATGATTTATGTATTTTTATCATGCAGGCAGTGTTTAGTCTAGAATTTTCCTTGCATTTACCATTTTGTGAAACTGCTGTAGAAACCAAAAAAAAAATGCAAACATTACGGTGCAGCCAGAGAACAAAAAAAAAAACCTCTCAAATAATATGTAACAATTTCAATAAAAGGATTTGCACTTTGGTCCACTACAATAACTGGGACTTCATCAGATAAAATTGCAATCGGAACAGTCAACTATACAAAGGTCATATGACACCAATTAATAACATCACTAAGCCAACCACAAATATAACTAAATACACCTAAAGGTAACCTAAAAAAATAAAAATAAATATATACATATATTTGTTGTACAATATATTAAAATATATGTGTATAAAATTAAGTTTTAAAAAAACAATAAATAGAACAATAATCATTAAGTACAGGACAACTATAGGCTTTCAACTTCAATTGCCAAAAAAGTTCACTTTTTAATAACTGTAATGCCCAAGGGCTTCCCCTTATTACATTAATCACTTAGTCCATGATCTTATATTTAAACCAATGCCTAGGGTTCAGGAAAATATGTTTTGCTAAAGCATTATGCAAATTCATCTTACCAATACTTCATTGATGTTCGTATAAATGCTCTTTAAATTTGTGTTCCATTTTCCCTATATAAAAATGTTCACATCCCTGGCATTTAGCCAAATATAGAATTCCTTTGGAGTTGCAATTAAATTTACCCTTAATATTATACACCTTATTCCTAATCACAAAGGAACTACCTGTGTCAATATATTTACAATAAGGGCATGACCCGTACTTAAATATTCCAGGGTACCCTACATAAGGTTGAGCACGCTTTTTGAGAATACATTTAATATTAGGGCCTGTTCTAAAGGTTAATCTGGCCCGGTCCCCTAATTTTGCACTAATACATGTATCCTCTTTCAAAATGGGCCAATTCTTCATCAAAATTTTTCTTAAAGAATCCAAATCCACGCTAAATGGAGTAATAAAACTTGTAGTATAAGAGAAAGTAGTATCAGCAATGCTTGTATCCAACAAGTCAGACTGAAATCACTATTCTCTGTACTCTATCTTTTATAGGATCATACATGGAGATCTATGTCATGCATTTCATACCATTAAGGACCAAGCCTTCCTTGATATTTTGCACCTCCCTGAGTCTAATTGCTAGACAAACACTGGAACTAAGAATTTAGATCTCATTCAACATATAAATAAAATACAGTAGAGGGGCAGCTATATTATCCAACATTTCTCCTGGCTCTGGAACGCATTGCCTTAACGTGTTAAATGGTGCAACACCATGAAAGCGTTCAGGAAAAGCCTTGATAACTAAATGCACAAAATCTAAAAACATTACAACACAAAATTGAAATGCAAGCATACTCTCTAAATCCTAAAAGTTTATATAAATAGGCCTTAGATACAAAACTATTATTAAATGTAACCATATTAAAGACATTTCTGTTCTAAAAAGTAATACAAAAGTTACAGAAATAGAATTCCAGATGCTTTCAAAAATGATTATGGTAAATTCCATAAGTCAAAAATATATCACAGGAAGAAGTAGTTAAAGGCTTTTTAAAGAAATAATATACATACTAAGTGAATGAAAGAACAAATTAAGATAATCCCCGGGATTCATGAAGCTCGGCGCAGGGCCGGTGTAAGGCCTGCGCCGGCGGTGCAGTGAACAGTCGGCGTAGTAGCGCCATATGCATAGTAATGAGAGTGCGCCACAACCACAGACACGTGTGTAGTGTACGTGAGCGAGCCCAAGTAGGATGCGTCCGGAGGCGTGGCTAAGCCGGCAGGCGATGAGCAACCTAATGTGCTGACTGCCACGGTCCGCCCATAATAGTAATGGCAGCAGCCAGGGCCCGTGCAGAATGAAACGCACGTAGAGTATGCAACATAGTACCCGTCCCAACAAAATGGAGAAGCAAACACAACCCACGAAGCCCAAGTGTACCCGTCCAAGGAACAAAGGATACGCGTAACACCGTGTTCGTCCTTCAATGCACTGTCAGTGGGCATACCCAGAGAAGGTGTACCGCAGCATGTCAGCTCGCCGCACCGACATAGGAGTAGCGACTAAGGTTACCACCTGTCCCACTTTGCGAGGGGCAGTCCCTCCATGGGCAGTTGTGTCCTGAAAAAAAATATTAAAAACGGCAAATGTGCTAAGATTGTAGGACAAAATGATATCCCGTATGTAATGTAATGGTTGTCTGAAATGGTTATTTCCGTAAGTAAAATACCTAAATGTCACAAGAAACAGAATAAGCAACCAAACTGCTACAACAATAAGCTTTCATTTAGGCAAACAAGTGAAGTTTTATGCTATATAGTGACTGTGGGTATGTGTCGGCCTGTAAAATCTGATGTGAGTCCCGAAAATGTCCCACCTTGGCCATCGGAAAAGGTGGCAACCCCAGTAGCGACATGGGCATGGTCACCAGGGTTACCAGCTGTCCCACTTTGCTCTGGACAGTCCCTCAATGGACAGTTGTGTCCCGGCAAAAATCCAAACATGGCAAATGACCTGCGATTTCTGTGCAAAAATATTCACTCAATACACCTGTAATAGTAGCATAAAACATATATTTTGTATATGAAACACATACATGGCATCAGAAACCGAATAAGGAACCCAAACGCTACCAGAATAAGCATATATAATGGCAAACAACTGAAGATCTGTCAACACCACTTGCTGTGGGTATGTGTTGGCCTGCAAAATCCGATGTTTCCACAAAACATGTCCCACCATGGGCATTGGAAAAGGTGTCAACCATAATGGTCACAAGCAGCAGTGAGAGTACACAGCCGGGTAGCTGTGTCGACATAACAACAGGAAGGAACCAAGAAACCCTAAACACAGGCAAACATGTGCAGAGCAACATGTCCCACACCCAGCCACGTGTTTGTCGCATACACAGGATGGCGTATGTCTAAGTGTAATATCCAGAAGCAGAACCCATGCATGCAAATGTAATACAAAATAGCCCCAATGTAGCATGTAAGTCCCACCCATGTATGCCTGTGCACCCAAACCAGCTAGCATCCCTGTGCAGCTACACACCTACACACAATGGGCATACCTGAAATGTGGTAAGAAGTATTGTCTTAGCCAGTGCCACGCGTGCAAATATGTACCCCACATGTCACCAACCCACCTCAGGTACAGATATAGAAATGGCTGCATGTGAATGTGTCTGCAGAATGTGTACATCCCACATGTGGTATGTACCCGTCCAAACCATATAGGTTTGCACACGCCACGGTGCACATAACTGTACACATGTGGACAAGTCGGGTTGTTGAACCACCGCACCGATGATTAGCTATGCAGAGAAGTCAAACACATATAGCGGAACATGTGCCTACCAAACAGGATGTCCTAACAGGGTGCCACAGGCACAGAAGGGGAAGGTGGGACATCACATGTGGAGAGCAGCGTTTCTGGATGGCCAACTACACACGGTCAAGGTAAAGGACGGAACAACATGCATACGTCCGGATGGATGTTGTTAGAAAAATATATATAGAAACACATATGAAGTGCCAGTTTAGAAGCAAAATACTATATAATGTATTGAATTGTACTGTACAATATGGCAGTAGAAATGATCATGCATGTAATTGGTGAAGCATAGCTGCAGTGTGATCGAACTCTGACCCTGGCAGTAACCAGTTCAGCTGGGTTATGTCTCTCAGCATCAATTATCTGCTGGGTTACAGAAAAATAAATGTATGTACATGTATAACATCCTCCCTTCCCCTGAGGAGGATGGCCTTGTGAGCACTATCGAAGACAGAGTACAACTCCTTACCAGAGAGACAAAGGAACGTATTAAGAAATGAA
The DNA here is from genome assembly GCF_019279795.1 of Protopterus annectens. Classification (NCBI taxonomy): domain Eukaryota; kingdom Metazoa; phylum Chordata; order Ceratodontiformes; family Protopteridae; genus Protopterus; species Protopterus annectens. Next base: position 325,212,130 of record NC_056725.1, read on the forward strand.
CTGACTATTGTACCAGAACAGTCCAGTGTCCTTGAAACAGCAACAATTACAGAAGGACACTGTAATTGACCAGGTGCCTTGCAAGGTTGTGTTATTCCCATGGGAAAACATTTTAAAAGCATTACCTCAGCACCCTCGTATGTATAGAATATTGCGGACCATAGTGATGGAAATGCCCTGTGACTGACCACGTCACTAAGGTGGGCAAAAGCTGATTGTAAACACTATATAAAGAAATTGCTTACTGTATAGAGTAAGACAAACCTCTCATACTTGGACTGTATAGTTTACTGCCTGCCTGTGTACACTACTAAAATGTTGTGAACCCGAGCTTCCTGTGTTATTGACTGTCACTTCGGAAAGCCTACTGATGTCTACAGTCTGGTTTTAACAACTTATGTGACATTGTGGTCCTTGTTATCCAGAATTCCCTTGGTAAGCTGCAGGTCAGAGTGCATGGGTGGTTAGACATGTGCGCAGGAGAATTTGCCTAAATAGTTCTTCTTGAGTGAAAAGACCTCCGACTGAATTGTTGTGTGTAAAGAGGCTGTCCACTGTCTGATCTGTCGCTGAAAAGCAGAAAACTGGATCCCAAGAAGAAAACGTGCAGTCATAAACAGGAGGCTCAGGTAAGGAGGGTTTGCCTCTTTGTCTCTATTGTAGATCAGGGACCAGACTACATTGTGTTTCTGTTAACAGTTGTGATAGCAGGTCGAAGACCAATCCAAGTAGTTTTAAATTTGGACATAGATCAGGGGAACACAGAGTAGAGTAAATAGTCATAGTAGACACTACAGTGGATACAGGGAAGGAGATACCACGTGGTATGAGAGAAGGGTTACTTAACAGTCGTGTAGAGGATATGGGAGATTAGTGCACAAACAGATCGTGTGATCCGCGTTTGACGGGTGATGTGAAGTACATGCAATTGCAGAGAGCACATAATGTGAGATATTCTGCAAAATGGTGCAATAAATATGACATAGATGGTATATTACACAAACTATCGTTACTGAAACATTGGAACCACTGAAAATGTGATGCAGGTGTTCTAGGGTAACCACCTGTCCCACTGTGTGAGGGACAGTCCCTCTTTGGCCACTTGTGTCCTGCAAACAAACTGAACAAATGGCAAATGTCCTGATATGGTAGGACAAAATATTTCATATATCTTCTTTAATGGTAGCATAAAACAGTTATTTCGTATCTGAAACACCAAAATATCATAATAAGCAGAATAAGCAACTCAAATGCTACAAGAATAGGTTGCTCTCCTGGCAAAAAGTGAATTGCTGTCCTTTGTACTGGCCGTGGGTATGTTTTGCCCTGCAAAATGACACGTCCCTAACACTAATGTCCCACTTTGTGCATCTGAAAAGGTGGCAACCATAAGATGTGCAGGCGAAAAAACAGCGACAATTGGGGATCTGTTAAGCACATAGGTGGATTGAGGTAGTAAACCGAAGGGAACAGAACACTAAAAATGCGAAAGCATCATACGTACACAAAGAAGATAATAATACAGTAGTAGCGACAGCACCCCCCCCTCCACCACCTCCGATACCACATCCAGGATATGAAGCGGGAGGGCAGGATAGTCCCCCCCACGTTATCCTGTGGCAACAGAGGTATCACAACGACCAAATGTAAGAGAAGCTATTGAAACCACATCCCGAACCCGTAAAATACCTAGGGACAGTCAAGGAAGAAGAGAGTCACTAGAACAGAGTGAGGATATTTGTCAATTAATTGAAGTACTGAACCCTCATGCAGGACAGGAAGGCCAGGACCCAACTCCCTTAGTGTATAGACCGTGGACACCAGAAGATATCTGTAAAGTCACAGAGGGAATTCCCCATCTACAAAGTAATCAGTATTCACCATGCAATACCCCTGTATCTTCTGATAGAAAAGCAAAGGGGGAATGGCGGATGGTACAGGATTTACAAGCTGTAAATCATGTAATAACACCTAGGGTACCGATGGTGCCAGACCCACACACTACAATGAATGCTATGAACCCGCCACAGAAGTATCTTACCGTGGTACATCTAAGCTATGCTTCCTTTTCAATACCTATACATGCAGATAGTCCATATTGTTTTGCATTTACATTCTCAGGGTAAGAGATACAGCCATACCTGGCTATCGAGGATACTGTGAAAGTCCAACGATATACGCACAGGAGATGGCTAGCAACATTCCGGTGTTTACTCCACCCAGGGCCAGTCAAGTTCTACTTTATGTGGATGATATTCTGCTTGCGGCCCCTACCCAGCAGCAATGTAGGGAAGATACAATAGCATTATTGAAATATTCAGCAGAACAGGGACATAAATTAAGCAAGCATAAATTGCAACTACAGAGAATACAGGTCAAGTACCTGGGATATGTGGTATCCAAGGAGGGTAGAACATTACATGACGATCGGAAAGCAGCAATTTCACAAGCACCCAAGCCAACTACCAAGAAGGGAATGATGTCCTTCCTGGGCCAACTAACCTTTGTCGAAGCTGGTTAACAAACAATGCTTTGGAATCTGCTCTATTGTCTGCTTTAATCTTTAATACACCTATGGCAGCACAACATATACTACACAGGATTCCAGTAGCAGAAACAGCCTTCTGCAGACTAAAACGATTGATAGCTTCAACATCTGTTTTAGGTCTCCCGAATAATCATAAGAGATGTTGTCAGACTGTAGATTGTAAGCAGGGATATATGACGTCAGTCTTGACGCAACAGCATGGAAGTAAGCAACGCCCCATAGCTTACTACTCATCGCAGTTGGACACAGTGGCATGGTCAGTGCCACATTGTGTACAGGCAGTTGTTGCAGCACCCATGGCAGTACAGGCCTCGGCCTCAATGTTATTATTCCACCCCTCACTGTGAGAGTGTCCCATGCAGTTGTGATCATTCTGCTGCAAGAGAAAAGAGCATTCCTGACCCGTGCTAGACATCTTTCTTGTTTGACCATACCCCTGAGTCAACCTCATATGGTGATTGAACGTTGTACAACATTAAACCTATCAACGTCACGTCCGACACCTGTGTATGGCACACCACACAGTTGCCTATATGAAATGGAGGAAATAACTCCACACAGACAGGATATCACTGATATTCTCATAGATGATGCAGAGGTGACAGTTTATGTGTACGGATCATGTAGAAAGAGTCCAACAGGAAAGAATCAAGTAGGTTATGCAGTAGTTATTGATAATGAGATTGTAGAAGCCCAACCCCTGCAGCATAACGTGTCTGCTCAAGCAGCAGAATCGATAGCTTTAACACGTGCTTGTACTCTAGCGGAAAACCTGATGTGTGGACATTTATACCGATAGTCAGTATGTTGTCTCTACAGTGCATGTTTATGAGCAGCAGTGGAAGAATAGGGGAATGATAACATCCACCGGTAAACCGATAAATCATGCGCAATTTACCTTGAATGCATTAGATTCGATTCCGTTACCCACTAAAGTAGCTAATTGCAAATGTGCAGCTCATACAAAGCAACAGGATAACAGTAGGAAAGGTAAGGCACGAGCTGATGCAGCTGCAAAACAAGCAGCCTCACAGTCGGAAAGTGTCTTTTTGAATGAGGAATGACAATCCTCAGACATTATAGATGTAGAAATGTTACAAACAATGCAAACATGAACTACGAAAGCAGAAAAGCAGACGTGGGTATGACGAGGAGCAATCCTTGAAGACGGACTGTACATATCCACAGTGAGAAAGCCAATATTAACGTCTAATGTATTCAGATATGCGGCTTTGTTGAGCCATGGGTAGAGCCATGTCTCAACAGGGGGGATGGTACAGTTGGTTAACAGAATATCCCTAACATACGGAATCAGGAACCACATACAAACATCATGAGCAGTGTGTCATATTTGCAGTTAACATCATGCACAGGGAGCATTTAAACCGAAGGGAGGGGGTTTACCTACACCACCATAACCGTTCCATACTATTTGTATGGAGTTTATACAGCTGAATAAATGTGAAGGGAAGAAATACTTGTTTAGGGATTATAGATATATTATCAAAATGGGTAGAAGCATTCCCAATCAGGAAACCGGATGCAGCAGCAGTGGCAAAGGTCCCAGTAAAATAAAGTATCCCTATATCTGGCATACTGTAAAGAAGCTACAGTGACAATAGAACACATTTTGTGAACCAGACAATCCAGCAACCTGGGGGATTAATTGGTATTTCCATGAATAAACATTTGCATGTATAACCCACAGTCATCATGACTGGTGGCGAGGTACACTGGGATCCCGAGAAATAAGTTGAGGAGGTTGATGGGTGACACCCAGATGAGTTGCATTTGCTGTCTACTTGTAGCATTGCTGAGCATGACAACAGTTCCAAATGTAAAGTGTTTGACCCCCTTCGAAGTAGTATTTGGAATGGCATATCATGTGCCACAGTGGAAAGCTGTCATGCCTGCAGAGCTGGAGGTCGATGGCTCATTAGCAAGTTACATGAGAGGATTGTCAACCAATAACACTGTTTTGCAGTTAAACTCTTTTACAGATAAAGAGCAAGCGAAGTCGGACGCATAGCTGACTGCAGTATCCTGTGTGTATTTCACTGTTATCCAGAAAAGTTACTTTCCGAGTCCAACGTGGGAAGGTCGGTACCAGGTACTGTTGGCAATGCCTACTGCAGTAATGTTTGCGGAGAGGTCGTCCTGGGTTCACCTCACCTTATTCAAACCGGTAAAGGATATCAAGTCTGATTTACATGTTGTAGCCAATATACCATAGAGACAGAATCACCCGGCCAGACTGTATAACAATACAAAGCAACCCCAAAGACATTTGGTTTACTGTCGTACTGATCATACACCTATTAGCCATGTCTGTGGTGACTTTACATTTGCTGGGACCTTACCTGCATATAACTACACAGATAGAAATAGTGATACGTGATGAACTGGCCACAGAGTGGCATCCAAACTACAACACATACCTGGGCATGACGCGTGTGCATGTACAGACTATGAACATTTCAAATTGCTGTGTTTGTACTGCCATACCTACATCATATGGAGGACTTCCGATGTATGTTGTCCCCTTGGGGATAGATTGAGACTTGTGAATATTTACACTTTGATACAGGTTCTGTGAGATCACAGGACAAAGTGGCACTGTACTTACCTATTACACAAAAAGGAATTGTCTGTTTTCATAAACATGATACAGTTCAAGTTGGTGGGAGTAATTGTAACATAACTGTGTCTTACAAATGACATATAACAGCCAAAGATCACACTACTAGTTGTAGCACCATTCATGATGTGTATTGAAGCTTCATGAGAACAATGTTGAAAGATGTGCAGAAACATCCTGAATTGTATAAACAGTCCTCTGTCATAGACAGGAAAATGTTACATGCAGAGTTAACCCGCATCAGTAGTAACGTATAATATTGTTATTATGTTTGGGGGAAAAAGCATATCAATGGTTACCTGAGAATTGGTCCGGCAGTTGTTTTTTGGGTTTTCTGGCTCCAGTCATATGACATACTGTACAATTGCCTCTGGAGTGCAAACGAACTGTAAGACATATAGTTCAAGAACTGGGAACACAGTCGAGATAACTACTAATTCAGTGGGTGAAATGGAAGCTGTTCTGAAAAATCATTCTTCTGCAAGAGATAAAGAAATATTGACTCATATGGACTTGAGTGACAGCGTTATATCTTGGGCTGGAACAATCCCAGCTTGTGGAGTAGTGAAATCAATCAGGGAACAGAGGAAGTTGTCAAAACCTGTCGGAGGAATGAGCAATGTGACTTTCCGCTCTTGAACTTGTGACTGATGAACTGGATGCAATGAGAACTGTTGTGTCACAAAATGTAATAGCGCACGACTGCACCCTGGCGGCGAGAACTGGTACGTGCACACTTATCAAAGAAGACCGCTGTGTCTGAGTACCACTTAATAAGCACAATATCAACACCCACCTAGAGGTAATACAGCAGGTGTCAGCCATGGCGGAACCAGGCCCAAACCCACTGACGAACCATTTCCACAAACCATTTGGTGGATGGGGTTCAGCCATACTGAATATCTTGATTGCCATTTGTGTTGTTCTTCTCATATTGGGAGCATGTGTCTGTTGCGGGATACTTTGCATGAAAGTATTAGTCAGGGACTTTGTCGACGTATCTGTACCCGAGACTATGTATCAAGACCTGTAGTGGTATTTGTCAATACAAAATGAAATCCTTTCTGAAATGTACAACAAATGACTTGCCTAGTGAAACGGTCCAGAGAGGAAGAGGCTAGGGAATGAAATAATGTTGTATATGTTTCCGGATAGAATAGAAGCAATCAAAGGAGGGAGAATGTTAGCAAAATATATCTTTAAACATATATATGACGTGCTAGTTTAGAAGCAAATAGTGTATAATGCATATTATTCTAATTTACAATATGGCAGTAGAACTTATCATGCATGTAATTGCATGTAGTGTAGCTGCAGTGTGATCGAACCCTGACCCTGGCGGTAACCAGTGCAGCAGGCGTATGTCATTCAGCATTAGTCATCTGCTGGGTTAGAGAATAATAAATGTATGTACAGGTATATTTGTCATCCTTCCACTGAGGAGGATGGCCTTGTGAGCTCCATCTAAGACAGAGTACAGCTGCTCACCGGAGACAAAGGAACATAGTAGGATATGAAGTGTCGATCGTATCTGAACAGTCTTGGAACCTTGACAGAGCGGAATTTACAGAAGGACAGTCTAATACACTATGTGGCTCACAAGGCTGTGCTATCCTCATGGTAAAACATGTAATAAGCATTACCTTAGCACTGTTGTAGGAATACAATATTGTGGACTATAGTGATGTAAATGCCCTGTGACCGACCACATCATTAAGGTGGGCAAAAGATGATTGTAAACACAATACTCATACAGCTGTTTCTCGTATATAGTCAGACAAAACTCTACACTTGTACTGCATAGTTATTTGCCTCCTAGTGCACAGTATTAAAACTTTGTTAATCTGAGCTTCCTGTGTTATTGACTGTCATTTTGAAAAGACTAATGAGTGTTACAGTTTGATCTAAACAACGTAATTGACAGATGTGTATGTTCTAGCATGGCAATAGGTCAAGCCAACCACCACAATCACCATGTGTACCACATACAAACAGCCAGTAACACGCAGTAGTAGTGCATGAAGGCATACATGACTGTGGGAATAGTACAGGACATATGGCACGTGCCAAGTGCAGATGCATGACACAAACCCCAGGATGGGTGTCCCTGCAAAGAGGAACATGTGCCAACCACAACTCCCACAGATGTACCGGCAATAACAACACATGCCAAACACACAGAAACACTACCGTCCAACACACGACTGCAACGGAGGCTGGTCAAACACCAACATGAAGCATGCACAAACAGGGACTTGTGTAATTGTTGCCTTAACACCCCCCCATAGGCCAAAGAAGAATGGAATGGACATATCCATGTAATGTTGTGAAGGATGTGTGGTAGTCCTCGGTATCACAGTGTTAGGGACACAGATACACTGTCATCAACCGTGACGTATGTACACTGTAGACAGCATACCTGCAAGTAATACAGAGGACACTCACGTGCCACAGAAATATACACATGAGAAAGAGGATAGGGGATAGACAAGTGTAAATGGGACAAACTATGAATATAGGTTCATATGTCCGTAGGTACAGGGTAGGCCATCGACCCATGTTCAGCCATAACCCTACACCATAGTTAGGATTACTTTGGCAACCTTCTGTGCCGGAGATAAAATACTTAAGATATTGCTGTACCTCTGTCAAGCAGTGATAATGATGTAATCCCCGGCCTATATCTGCAATCCCCCATCCAATGGACAACATACCCACGAACAAGGCTAGGAAGGATCTCTGTCTCACATGTACTGTGATGTAGATCCACAGCATTGTGAGTGTCAGTGACGTATGTGTCACACCAACACATCCATTAATGACCGTGACAAGGTTCATGTCACCTGCCCTTGTGGTTCTGAGGGATGCAGATACAGTAGGTGAAGCATAGACATGACATATGGGTTGACATGGCCTCGTATGTCAGGCACAGGTCAACACTAAACAACAGTTATGTGACTGAATGGGGCAGGGGTCCTACAAGTGGGGCAGCATTACACAAATCCATGTCACCCTGCATCTGTATGACAATTAACCTATGAGGCCTTCCCAGCTGCTGTAGGTGTTGGGTCAGATACCCTCTGAATGGGGCAATGTAGTCAATCATAGGTGTAACACGTAATGGGTACAAGGAGACAATGACCTACCCTGATGTAGATGTGAATCCCTGCACAAACAGGTGGGCAATGTACAAGTCCCACTGAACCACGATAGCAACATGTGTGTTGAACGAATGGTGACCGACAAACTCTGTCCCCTGATCCCTGGTAATCACCCCTGCGCTCAGTGGACAGGCACCGATATGCTGGACAGGGGTGACCTAGTACTCCTCGACAGGTATGATGTTGCATTACTTTGCATTTAGCTGTGGGACATGTCCCTGACAGCAGATATGCATATCTGGGAGGCCCCTTTGAAGGATATCTGTGTCAGATGTCCGTCCCACTATGGCACCTGTTTTGCAGTCATCTACAAACAATGTTGCCCATAACACCCCTGTGTGTGCCTGTACTGTGGAAATGTAGATGTATGAGAGGAGTGGACCCAGGGAAGGGCCCCATGGGACACCGCTTGCGACAGGCAGTAGGTCTGACATGCTGCCAGCAACTATGACCGCGTGGGTTGTGTCACATAGCCAGTTTACAACACATCCTGTGATGTACGTGTTCACATCCCAGCCAATGGGTTTATCAACGATACCTGAGGGGGGTAATGTGTTGAAGGCCTTTGCCAGGTCGAGGTAGGCTGTATGGACTGCAAGACCCCCATCAATGGGCTCGGTGACTGTCCCGAAAACGTCAACCATGCTTTAAAGGCATGAACCGCCCTGAACAAGCCAAACCATGTTGGATGCAAAGTATGCAGGTCCCCTATGCCTTCATCTACGAGCCACAGTATGATCCCTCCACATGTCTTTGCAGATAGGTCTCCTCATGGTAATGGGACAGTAATAACCAGGGTGAGTGGAGGCATTGGCCCTGTGACGTGGGACTACAGTTGCCGTGCAACACAACCTGGGTATGTTACCTGAGGTGAGGCTACAAAGAAACAGCTGTCCTAACTGTGGGTCTAATTCCTCAATGAGATAGTGGAGTACACAGTCGGGTCACCAGCTGGTCTCATGGATGCTATGTTCACTACCCTGGAGAGAGCATGTCCCACCCGTGTGTCACAGAACATTTGGGGACCACAAACCGCTGGTACAGACATCTCTTCATGTGGGGGGGAGGGTGTGGAGATGTCCTTACCGAATTTGTCAGCCCGTATTTTGCCAATGTGTGTATGTTGAGTAAACTCAACATCATCGTGAACCTAGTCAGAGCATATGTGGGAGTGACCTCCCAGGTGTTGAGCATAGC